>NW_027361823.1:14050000-14120000 GCF_039654945.1 Dendrobates tinctorius | reverse complement strand
CACTTCCGGGTTCGGCGCCATCTTGCTATTGCACAAGTCCACCAGGATGTCTCCATGTGAAAGCTCCATGCAGCTGCTGTAAGTTTGTTAATTTTTTTGCTATAAAAACTCAGTTGCCTGGTTATACTAGCACCTTTGTCCCTGACGAAGCCACGGAGGTGGCGACACGCGTTGGGCTTCTGACCCTCCGGTTTGGTAAACACCCTGGTCATGCTGAATTTATCTTGCTTGGCTCTTTTTATTATTGAGCTATTTGCATTGATCTCTTTCTGATGCCTTGGAATTCTATTGGTCTGATCTATTTCTTTTGCTGTGTTTTAGAATCGTTTCCTTTCATTGCTGCAGGTAGTTCTCTGCAGGTCAGCATAGTCCTATCTTCATATTGGTTCCACAGACGCCATCTAGTGGCCAGTCATTATATCAGACAATTATCTACTATAATTGGAGCCTTGCTGCAGCAGTTGTATTTATATCCCTGTGTATGTATTGTTATTATATTCTATCCTCAGGCCTTTGGGGGATTTATGAGCATAATATGGTGGCCATTGCATAAATATAATTGCGTATCAATCTCTCTGTATAAATTTTTTTGGTCCATTTGACCATATTAGTTCACATGGGATTATAATCAGGTACATTGTGTTTCCAGCCGTTCAGTGTTCAGGGGGATTGTAACATCAGATGGGGGCTTTGTGTCCTTGCTTTTATTAACTTGTGGTGTGTATTCTCTGTGATCAACTGAATAAAGAATTTCACAATTTGTACATATTGGTGATCCCTGGTTCATAGTATGTCTCTTTCTCTCATTTTTACATATATCTTTTGACATACTCCAGGCTTGTATCCCATTGTTTATATGGATCTGATGGTGCCCTCCACCCCCTCATTTCCCAAGTGTGATCCACAACCTCATCATCATCCTCTCTGTTCTCACATTCAGCACCCTGAGATACACCCTCCTCCTCTTCCTGCCCTGAAAGAACAGCACAGTCCGACTGCGTTTCAGTTATCTGAGTCTCATCAGGATCACCTCCACCCCCGGGGGTTAACATCTGGTGATGTGGGTTTGGATTCTTATTGAATTCTACTTCGTCAAACCCTGGATCCAACCGGGAAAAATTTTGAGCATCTGTGCAGATGTTTTCCTCTTTTGGATTCAGTGAATATTTGGAGCAGACGTCTGATGCCCATGGAATAAAATGTGTGAATGCTCTGCAGTCACGTATCTGTGGTTCACCACAATCAGTTGGCTGTTTTAGAGGGCTATGACATGGGAGAAAACAAGGGTAATTGGGATGCCACCTCTGAGGACTCTACCATATGTGATGTTAAGGTGGAGGAAGAGGAGAGGCCACTTGATGCAGCGCTTGCGACCCACTGGAGTACATGCACTTTCTAGCCCTCATTTACATGGCATATCGCTGTACGGCTGCCAAAGGGACTCTAGTAGCCCGTGCAGTAGCAGAAGTTTTCAGTTGTCTTTGGATAAAATGAGATGATGTTTGATCAGTATTACTTTCAGTAACATTACCACCTAACCCAAGTACATGTCGAACACCAAGCCTATTCCTCCTTCCAACATGACCTTGCTTTTTTCCACTCATGTTGGATGCACCCTTCCCCTCTTTTAACCAGCTGTTTCACAACCCTAGGCTCAGACCTGACAGCCATTTGTAACTAAATTAACAATCAGTATTTAGTTTCTGAGATAGTGTGCTTGCAAAAAATAATAGCTGAAATGCTTTTGAGTAGAAAATGTGGACTCCTGGCTTCATCCCAATATTAGCCTAAAAATTATTTTGATTAGGAAATGTGAACTGGTGCCTGCTTAACAATATTAGCCCAAACAATTTTAATTAGAAAATGTGACTCCTGCCTGCACCCTAATAATAGCCCAAACAATTTTGATTTGCAAATTTGGACTCCTGCCTGCACCCCAATATTATCCTAAACAATTTTGATTAGGAAATGTGATCTCCTGACTGCAACACAATATTAGCCCAAATGATTTTGATTAGGAAATGTGGACTCCTGCCTGCACAACACTATTAGCACAAATTAGTTAGATGTTGGAAGGTAGATTTCACACAGGATCCTATCAAACTACAGTGAAGGAAATAATTATTTGATCCCTTGCTGATTTTGTAAGTTTGCCCACTGACAAAGACATGAACTGTCTATAATTTTAAGGGTAGGTTCATTTTAACATTGAGAGATAGAATATCAAAAATAAAATCCAGAAAATCACATTCTATACATTTGTTTGCATTTTGCAGTGACAAATAAGTATTTGATCCCCTACCAACCATTACGAGTTCTGACTCCTACAGACCAGTTAGCTCCTAATCAACTCATTACCTGCATTAAAGACAGCTGTTTCATATAGTCACCTTTATAAAAGACTCCTGTCCACAGACTCAATTAATTAGTCAGACTCTAACCGCTACAACATGGACAAGACCAAAGAGCTTTCTAAGGATGTCAGGGACAAGATCATAGACCTGCACAAAGCTGGAATGGTCTAAAAACCATGAGTAAGATGCTGGGTGAGAAGGAGACAACTGTTGGTGCAATAGAAAGAAAATGGAAGAAATACAAAATGACTGTCAATTGACATTGTTCTGGGGCATCATGCGAAATCTCACCTCGTGTGCTATCCTTGATCATAAGGAAGGTGAGAGATCAGCCTAAAACTGCACAGGGTGAACTTGTTAATGAACTCAAGGCAGCTGGGACCACAGTCACCAAGAAAAGCACTGGTAACACATTATGCCGCAAAGGTCTAAATCTTACAGTGCCCGCAAGGTCCCCATGCTTAAGAAAGCACATGGGTCCATCTGAAGTTTGCCAATGAACACCTGGATGATTCTGTGAGTGATTGGGAGAAGGTGAAAAAAATTGATCTCTTTGGCATTAACTCAACTCGCCATGTTTGGAGGAAGAGAAATGCTGCCTATGACCCAAAGAACACCGTCTCCACTGTCAAACATGGAAGTGGAAACATTATGTTTTGGGGGTGTTTCTCAGCTAAGGGCACAAGAACTACTTCACCATCAAAGGGAGAATGGATGGAGCCATGTACCATAACATCCTGAGCGACAACCACCTTCCCTCAGCCAAGACATTAAAAATGGGTCATGGCTGGGTCTTCCAGCAAGGCAATGACCCAAAGCATACAGCCAAGACAATAAAGGAGTGGCTTAAAAAGAAGAACGTTAAGGTCATGGAGTGGCCTAGCCAGTCTCCAGACATTAGTCTGATAGAAAACTTACGGAGGAAGTTAAAGCTCTGAGTTGCCAAGCAACAGATGATCAGCAAAAAGGAGTGGACCAAAATTCCTCCTGACAAGTGCGCAAACCTCATCATCAACTACAAAAAAAATCTGACTGCTTTGCTTGCCAATAAAGGTTTTGCCACCAAGTATTAAGTCTTGTTTGCCAGGGGGATCAAATACTTATTTCTCACTGCCAAATGCAAATAAACGTATATAATTTATAGAGTATGATTTTCTGGATTTTATTTTTGAGATTCTATCTCTCAATGTTAAAATTAACCTACCCTTAAAATTATAGACTGTTCATGTCATTGTCAGTGGGAAAATTGACAAAATCAGCAAGGGATCAAATAATTATTTCCTTCACTGTACATGACAACATGCAGGCAGCATCAGGAGCAGGCTGTTTGCGCTGTTAGGCCGGAGTCACGCTAGAGAGGAATACAGACGAGTGCTAGTCAACAAAAAATCGCATTGCACTCGGACCATTGTTAATCTATAGGGCAGCTCCCATCATCCTTTTTTTATCATCCATATTATACGTGCCAGTGAAATCACAGAATGTTGTGGCTTGCACTGTATATTGGACGAGACCCGCCAATGCAAGTTTATGGGTGCGAGAAAAAAACGGATACCACACGGATCATCAGTGTGACTTGCGAGAAATATGCACCGGTGTTCTTAGAAAAGCCGACAATTCAGTGCGGTCTACAGTAAAATTACACTGTCAGCTATCAATTAAAATAGAAATAATCGTCAGCTCACCACCATCAGTCATACAGTGGGGAAAAAAAGTATTTAGTCAGTCAGCAATAGTGCAAGTTCCACCACTTAAAAAGATGAGAAGCGTCTGTAATTTACATCATAGGTAGACCTCAACTATGGGAGACAAACTGAGAAAAAAAAATCCAGAAAATCACATTGTCTGTTTTTTTTTTTCATTTTATTTGCATATTATGGTGGAAAATAAGTATTTGGTCAGAAACAAAATTTCATCTCAATACTTTGTGATAAATCCTTTGTTGGCAATGACAGAGGTCAAACGTTTTCTGTAAGTCTTCACAAGGTTGCCACACACTGTTGTTGGTATGTTGGCCCATTCCTCCATGCAGATCTCCTCTAGAGCAGTGATGTTTTTGGCTTTTCGCTTGGCAACACGGACTTTCAACTCCCTCCAAAGGTTTTCTATAGGGTTGAGATCTGGAGACTGGCTAGGCCACTCCAGGACCTTGAAATGCTTCTTACGAAGCCACTCCTTCGTTGCCCTGGCGGTGTGCTTTGGATCATTGTCATGTTGAAAGACCCAGCCACATTTCATCTTCAATGCCCTTGCTGATGGAAGGAGGTTTGCACTCAAAATCTCACGATACATGGCCCCATTCATTCTTTCATGTACCCGAATCAGTCGTCCTGGCCCCTTTGCAGAGAAACAGCCCCAAAGCATGATGTTTCCACTACCATGCTTTACAGTAGGTATGGTGTTTGATGGATGCAACTCAGTATTCTTTTTCCTCCAAACACGACAAGTTGTGTTTCTACCAAACAGTTCCAGTTTGGTTTCATCAGACCATAGGACATTCTCCCAAAACTCCTCAGGATCATCCAAATGCTCTCTAGCAAACTTCAGACGGGCCCGGACATGTACAGGCTTAAGCAGTGGGACACGTCTGGCACTGCAGGATCTGAGTCCATGGTGGCGTAGTGTATTACTTATGGTAGGCCTTGTTACATTGGTCCCAGCTCTCTGCAGTTCATTCACTAGGTCCCCCCGCGTGGTTCTGGGATTTTTGCTCACTGTTCTTGTGATCATTCTGACCCCACGGGGTGGGATTTTGCGTGGAGCACCAGATCGAGGGAGATTATCAGTGATCTTGTATGTCTTCCATTTTCTAATTATTGCTCCCACAGTTGATTTCTTCACTCCAAGCTGGTTGGCTATTGCAGATTCAGTCTTCCCAGCCTGGTGCAGGGCTACAATTTTGTTTCTGGTGTCCTTTGACAGCTCTTTGGTCTTCACCATAGTGGAGTTTGGAGTCAGACTGTTTGAGGGTGTGCACAGGTGTCTTTTTATACTGATAACAAGTTTAAACAGGTGCCATTACTACAGGTAATGAGTGGAGGAAAGAGGAGACTCTTAAAGAAGAAGTTACAGGTCTGTGAGAGCCAGAAATCTTGATTGCTTGTTTCTGACCAAATACTTATTTTCCACCATAATATGCAAATAAAATGAAAAAAAAACAGACAATGTGATTTTCTGGATTTTTTTTCTCAGTTTGTCTCCCATAGTTAAGGTCTACCTATGATGTAAATTACAGATGCCTCTCATCTTTTTAAGTGGTGGAACTTGCACTATTGCTGACTGACTAAATACTTTTTTTCCCCACTGTATGTCTTGATCAATGTTGCATGCCGACACTCCGCTGGGACAAGGATGAAGCAGTCACAGCAGAATCTAACAAGTACAAATAGTGTCCAGCGGTAAATGAAGGTAAAAATTAGCTTTTAATTTGTCATACGTTAAAATATGGTACATTGACAATCCAGCACTTAGTACACACTGGCTCAGAAACTGAATAGATCAACGTGCTTCAACATTACTGTTGAAACGCGTTGATCAATTCAGCTTGTTGGACAGCTAACAATAGAATAGATAGAATTGAAATATACACATAGTATAGGTGTAAATATATATAAAAAACTAGCATGGACTTCCGTGCAATTTTCTGCACCAGAGAGGGAAAGCCAGTCACTCAGGGCAGATACTAATAGCCTAGAAAGGTACCATGGTTATTGCCCCCCGGCTAAAAACATCTACCCCCAGCCACCCCAGAAAAGGCGCATCTGTAAAATGCACCAATTCTGGCACTTAGCTTCTCTCTTCCCACTGCCATGTAGCGGTGGCATATGGGGTAATAAGGGGTTAACGTCACATTTGTATTGTAAGGTGACATTAAGCCTGGTTAGCAATGGAGAGGTGTCAATAAGACACCTCTCCATTACTAATCCTGAAATTTGCAAAGGGTTAAAAAAAACACACACACGCAGAATAAAGTATTTTAATGAAATGACAGGCAACACAGTTTTTCCATCTTTATTCATCTCCTAATCAAAGTGAAGCCCTCATTCTTCTGTAAAAAATGAAAAATAAAAAAAAAAACAATATACCAAACCTGTACGCTGTACAGTCAGTCCCATGCCGCAATTGTAGTTTACAACCGGGTTCGGTGCTAATGCTACTACCCTGAATGCAAACCATTGAGGCATTAAGGAGAAGCTGCGTACGCAGCCTCCCTGTCTGATTGGAGGTGAACTCTTGAACGTGGGAAAGTTTCAGGTCATTTTCCCACGCTGCCGAGTTCACTTCAGGTCAGGTGGGGAGGCTGCGCAGCCTCAGTGACTAGCGCTGATGTCAAGATTATTTATTCATGAATTTCAGGGCCGGGATCCATAATATGTCCATTTTACATGTGATAAAATCTTGGCATACGCATGCCATACAGATTGCACACGGATGTCACACGGATACTTAGATACAAGGAAATCACATCCTTGCATTGCAAACGGATTACATACGGATCACTGTTCAGGGAACATTTGTGCAATCCTCGGCCATAAAAATCGGTAAGATTTTTTTTATGGTATGTGTGACTCCTGCCTTACACTGATATAACAGCGCCAGCAAAGCAAAATGTCTGATTTTTACATGGAGAGGGACATGTAAGTTTGGCAGCCAGTGAGAGAAACCCTTTGTTTTTGGATGTTGTGGATGTTTTCTGTGTTCTGATTGGCTGCTGGATTTTACACACATTAAGCTAATTTTACAGAAAAAATTTCAGTCTGGTGCTCCCCTGACCTATGCTCACCCCCTCCCCTCATAGAACACCTCCCCACAGCTCAGCATCCTAGCCAAAGTTCTAACAAAATCACTACTGGAAAAGCAATCATTTACTGAGCTACGCACAAATTTTGCAAACTTTGAGGAAAAATCCTTGGGAATCAAAACACGACTCCGAATGAGCTACGCTCTTGCCGAATTTTAGATTGGCAAACGTTTTCCAAACAAATTCTCTCATCTCTAATCAGGATTAAACTTTACTTTGTATAGTTTAAAGGGATTATTTAACACTCAACAAGCCAGGCTCAGTTTAACTTTTAAATTTAGGAATATGAGCAGTTCTTGTCAACAGTGGCGTAACTACAAAGTTATGAGCCCCGATGCAAACTTTCAAATGGGCCCCCCCATGCCAAAATACATGCACATCTCCTCTCCATACACCTCCTACACGCATGGCTCCGCTCCGCGCACCTCATAAACACGTGGCTCTGCACACCTCATAAAATGCACATCTCCACTCCTTGCACCTTGGACATGCGCGGCTCCACTCCGTGCACCTCGTACATTCACATCTACGCTCCGTACACCTCATACACACACGGCTCCACTCCGTACACCTTGCACACATGTGGCTCTGCTCCGTACACTTCATACACACATGGCTTCTCTCTGTACACTTTGTACACACGCAGCTCGCTTCATACACACATGGCTCCGCACACCTCATACACACGGTTGCGCTCCAAACACTTCATACACACATGGCTCTGCTCCATACACCTTGTACACACGCGGCTCTGCTACACCCACCCTGTAAACCCCTCCTAACCCCACACATAAACTTACCCTCATCCAGCACCATGACAACCAGAACAGCAGATTCCTGCATACACTGAGGCCCCTGATCATGTGACCCCTGACTCCTCCCCTCCTGTGACCTCATCACAGATCCTGTGTGCACAGAACAGCCATCGTGCACTCCTGAATGCACGCCTTCAAACTTCTAAGCCTGCCGCTGGGACTGAGCGAGCTCCTGAATGCACGCCTTCGCTGCTCTAATGAGCCAATCAGCATTAGGCCAATTGCAGCCTGGCAGCCAATCAAAGCATGAAGCTGCACAGCCAATTTGAGGCTGCAGCTCCCAGAGGCTGCAACTCCCCTGACACACCCACTACACAGCTCACCTTCGAAGTGCAAACTAGGCACTCTGGGCCCCGTCGCAGCTGCGACTGCTGCGACTGTGGTAGTTATGCCCCTGTTGTCAACCTTTTAACAAATTGTTATCTTATTCAGAGATTGGAAACTGTGCAGTAATTTTAGACTTACCTCACTGAAAATAAGTAAAAAAAAGTTTCCCAAATTAATTCTAAACAAGACACTGCACTGAAAATTAATTAAAGGTCAGTAAAATATGTAACCTTTATTGAATATCCCTAAAAACGAGCACCACCAACTATAATAAGTTGTTGTGAATTCACTTTCTGGCCTACCTCTGGTTGCTAGTGAAGGTAGTGGAGCTGGTTGTATTGACAGAGGAGTCACGAGTTCTCTTTCCGGGCTCCCTCTGGTGGTTACAGGAGATAATGGAGCTGATCTAATTGACAGAGGCCTGCCACCTGATAATGAGGATGACGATTGGACATCTGGAGTCTCTGACTGGATTTAAGACAGCCGACTCCCTCTATCCCTGCTGGTGATTTTTCCTGCCTCCTGAGATCTTAGTTTCCAGTTCAGTCCCTGCATGCTCAAGCTAAGTGTTCTTTGCTATTGTTCACATTTGATTTGGCTTTGTCTACTCAGTTTTGTGTGGTCAGCCAGCCCACAGCTGGGGCTGTGCTGAATTTCCATCCTTATGTTACTGTTTGTGCCAGTTTGTTTTTTGTCTCTTATTAGATTGGCCTCTTTTTGATCTGCTTTCAGAATATGCCAGAGTGCTGTTATAGTGGGTGAAGTCTAGTGACTTCAGTGTTTTTTGCAATCAGAAGTGTTGGACATTTTTGCAGGGTTTTTTTGCGTGATTGCAGACAGTGTCTTTCTTTTCCTGTCTTTTCTAGTTAGTGTGGGCCCCATCGTTTGCTCAGCCTAGCTTCCTACTTGTGTTTGTGTTTTCAACTTGTCTCACCGACAATTTATGTTTGGGGGCTATCTATTCCTTTGGAGTCTGCTCTGGGGCAGTTTAGATTTCCCCTTTTCTTGCTTTACGCTTATTTAGTTCTCCGGCTGTGTTGAGGCATCTAGAATCATTGTAGGTATGCTCCACGGCTACTGCTAGTTGTGTGGATAGGATCAGGGGTCTGCAATCCACTTAGTTACCAACCTCTCTGGTTTTCTGTGGCTTAGCTTGGTCTTGTTTTCCTCCTCAGTGACCCAATCATAACAGAATCACCAGCCTAAACAGCAGATTCTAGGGTACTCAAAAGCAGGAGAGAATAGCAAAAAAATGTCAGATTTTTTTTTATATTTATTTTTTCCTCTTTTTCTCTGGGGCTGTAGGAGGATTTTTTCTTTAATTGAGATTAAGCAATTGTCTGATCGTGTTGAGCAGCTCACTGCTGAAGTCTGGGGAATTTCCGCCTATCTTGCTCAATCACCTGCTGTTGAACCAAAAATCCCTACTCCTGATGTGTTTTCTGGGGATCGGTCTAAATTTTTGAATTTTAAGAATAATTGTAAATTATGTCATGCCGCCCACGCCGCTTCTTGCACCGCCGCGGCCACCGCCTGCCTCGCCGTAGTCCTCCAATCCCTGGTACACTCACCTGGCGTCCCTGCGCGCTCCCGCTTTGCCTCCTGCTCCTGCTCCGGCTTCCCGATGGGCACGCGCCTGCGCTGTGTTTAGCAGCACACGCACACTCTGTTCATCCCAGGGCGGCCGCTCATGTCTCCCTGCTCATGCTGCACCCTGACCCAGAAGTCCTTCAGCCTCTCCCCTTATGAGGCCGCCCCTTCCTCCTGGCAGTGCCTGATTATCATTTGTGCCTTGCAAGTGATCCTGGCCCCACGTCCTGCCGTACATTCCCCTGCCAGCAGTTACATTGTATGTGCCTGTCTCTTACACTCCTTCTCCATATTCCTCTCTCCTAGTGCCTGCCTGCCTGTGGTCCCATCCTGCCTCGTTCCTGTGTCTCAAGCCTTGACCTCCAGCCCGTGCCTCCGCCTTGCTGTCTCCTCCGTGTTGCTGTCCTGCCTCCCGGCATCCAAGTCCTGTTCGTCATCCGTGGTCCAGTCCTATCGGTTCTCTGCCAGCCTCTCTGGTCCCCCACGGCTACTCCTGGGTCTCTCCCCTGGGTACCAGCTACTGTGGCGATAGTCAACCTTGTGTCTGCCCCTAACGCTCCCTGTATAGGGGGTGGTACACCAGGTCAGCTCGCCAGAGGGAGGTTCGTTGCCACGGTCCAGCGGGTCCACCCCGGGAGCCCCTTCAAAGGTCTCACAAATTATTTCTTGCCTTGAAGCCTAACTCATCGGGGAACTCTGTGCAGCAGGTTAAAATTGTCATCTCCTTGCTGCGCGGCGATCCCCAGGATTGGGATTTTTCTCTGACACCTGGAAATCCTATTCTGACTAATGTGGATGCATTTTTTCAAGCCTTGGGGTTGTTGTATGATGAACCTAATGCTATTGATCAAGCTGAAAAAACCCTATTGGCATTGAACCAGGGTCAGGATTCTGCAGAGTTATACTGTCAAAAATTCCGAAAGTGGGCGGTTCTTACTACTTGGAATGATGATGCCTTAGCAGCTCTCTTTTGGAAAGGTTTATCAGAGACCGTAAAAGATGTTATGGTGGGATTTCCTGTTAATTCTGGTCTTGATGATTCTATGTCATTAGCCATTCAAGTTGATCAGCATTTACATGAACGTAAAATTACATGAGAGGCGTTGCCACCTTTTGAGCAAACATCTGAACCCATGCCATGTGATAGGGTTTTGTCTAGGGCGCAACGTCAGGAGTTTAGAAGGCATAATAAGCTGTGTTTTTTCTGTGGAGATGCCTCTCATACTATTTCTGTCTGCCCTAAACGAGAGAAACATTTTGCATACACATTTTCTGTGGGCAGTGTACAGCCTAAGTTCCTTTTGGCAATTACTCTGATCTGCTCCATATCCACATTTTCCGCTAAGGCTTTTGTGGATTCAGGAGCAGCTTTGAATCTGATGGATTTGGACTTTGCTAAACGTTGTGGTTTTCCCATGATACCCCTGCGGACGCCTATTCCTTTGAGGGGTATTGATGCTACTCCTTTGGCGGAGAATAAACCCCAGTTTTGGACCCAAGTGATAATGCGGGTCGCCCCGGACCACCAAGAAAATTGTAAATTTTTGGTGCTGCACAATTTGCATGATACTATTGTTCTGGGTTTTCCCTGGTTGCAAACTCATAATCCTGTTTTGGATTGGAAATCTGTGTCTGTGGTGAGTTGGGGTTGTCAGTGTGTTCTTAGTGACTCTCCTGTTTTCTCCACCTCTCCTCAGTCTCATGATATTCCTGATTATTTGGCTGATTTTTCTGATGTATTTAGTGAGAGTAAGTCTGCATCTTTGCCTCCTCATAGGAGTTATGACTGTGCAATTGAGTTGATGCCCGGGTGTAAATTTCCCAAGGGTCGGCTTTTCAACTTATCGGCACCCAAACATGATGCTATGCGATCTTATATCAAGGAGTCATTGGAGAAGGGTCATATTAAGCCATCCTCTTCAACCTTAGGTGCTGGGTTTTTTTTGTGACCAAGAAAGATGGTTCATTAAGGCCTTGTATTGACTATCGTTCCCTTAACAAAATCACGGTTAAATATCAGTACCCGTTACCCCTGATTTCTGATTTATTTTCCAGAGTTAAAAGTGCCTGTTTGTTTACCAAGCTTGACCTCAGGTGGGCATATAATCTTATTCACATCAAGCACGGGGATGAATGGAAGATGGCGTTTAATACTCTGGAGGGACATTTTGAGTACCTGGTGATGCCTTTTGGGCTCACTAATGCCCCTTCTGTCTTCCAATCCTTTATGAATGATATTTTCTGGGACTTTGTGGATAAGTTTTTGATCATCTATCTGGATGATATTTTGATATTTTCTAGTGATTGGGATTCTCATGTGGAACATGTCCGGACTGTGTTCCGGATTTTGAGGGAAAATTCCTTGTATGTTAAGGGATCGAAATGCCTCTTTGGTGTACAGAGGATTTCATTTTTGGTATTTATTTTGTCTCCGTCGGCTATTGAAATGGACCCGGCCAAGGTACAGGCCATTTATGATTGGGCTCAGCCCACTTCTTTGAAGGCTCTCCAGACGTTTTTGGGTTTTGCTAATTTCTATCCTAAATTTATAGGTAATTTTTCTGGTATTGTCAAACCACTGACTGATCTGACCAAGAAGGGTGCTGAATTGGTCTCCAGAGGCTGTCTCTGCATTTCAGGAGCTTAAGTGGAGATTCACTTCAGCTCCGGTTCTACGGCAACCTGATGTCTCACTTCCATTTCAGGTGGAGGTAGATGCTTCTGAGATTGGTGCAGGAGCTGTTTTGTCCCAAAAAGATCCGGTGACTTCTAAAATGAATCCCTGTGCCTTCTTTTATTGAAAATTCTCCCCATCTGAACGTAACTATGATTTGGGGAATCGGGAATTGTTGGCAATGAAATGGGCATTTGAAGAGTGGAGACATTGGTTGGAGGGAGCTAGACATCAAGTTGTGGTCCTCACCGACCACAAGAATTTAATTTATCTTGAATCAGCCAAACGCTTGAATCCTAGACAGGCTAGGTGGGCCTTGTTTTTCATGCGCTTTAATTTTGTGGTCTCTTTTCTTCCGGGCACTACGAATGTTAAGGCGGACGCCCTTTCTTGGAGTTTCTTTGCGAATTCTCTTGTTGTGACCGAGCCTACTGCCATCCTAGGTGAGATGGTAGTTCTTTCCGCCATCTCGCCCGATTTGAGACGTGCCCTGGAGGAATTTCAGGAAGACAAACCTGAGCGTTGTTCTATGGGAAAATTGTATGTCACTGACCAGTGGAGGAAGAGAGTGATGTCTGAAATTCATTGCTCCGCGTTGGCTTGTCATCCAGTTATTTTTGGTATCAGAGGTTTGGTGAGTCGGTCTTTTTGGTGGCCTGCCTTATCTCGTGATGTCTGGAATTTTGTGCAGTCCTTTGGGACTTGTTCTCGGTCTAAACCCTGTTCTCGTTCCAGTGGGTTGTTGATGCCCCTGCCAGTGCCCAAGAGGCCATGGACCCATATCTCAATGGATTTTATTTCTGATCTTCCTGTCACTCATAGAATGACTGTTATATGGGTTATTTGTGATAGATTTTTTAAGATGGTCCATCTTGTATCACTCCCAAAGTTGCCATCTTCTTCAGAGTTGGTGCCCTTGTTTTTACAACAGGTGGTTCGGTTGCATGGGATTCCTGAGATCATTATGTCAGACAGAGGAGTCCAGTTTGTTTCCAGATTTTGGAAAACTTTTTGTTCCAATCTGGGAATTCAGTTATCTTTCTCCTCTGTGTTTCATCCTCAGACCAATGGGCAGACTGAGAGAACAAACCAGACTTTGGAGTCCTATTTGAGATGTTTTATTTCTGCTGATCAGGATGACTGGGTCTCATTTTTGCCCTTGGACGAATTCGCGCTAAACAATAGAGCTAGTTCTGCCACTTTGATGCCGCCCTTTTTCTGTAACTTTTGGTTTCATCCTCGATTTTCTTCAGGGCAAGTGGAATCTTCGACCTGCCCAAGTGTGGACACTGTGGTAGAGAGAATGCAGCAGATTTGGGACCAAGTGTTGGATAAGTTGTCCCTCTCTCAGGAAAAATCCCAGTGGTTTTCCAACCGGCATAGGACCATTGGTCCCCGGTTTAAAGTGGGTGATATGGTTTGGTTGTCGTCAAAGAATATTTCTATGAAGGTCGCATCTCCAAAGTTCAAGCCAAGATTTATTGGACCTTATAAGATTTTGGAGATTCGTAATCCTGTTTCTTTTCAATTGGCTCTTCCAGTTATGTTTAAGATCCATAACGTGTTTCATAAATCTCTGTTGAAGAGGTTTGTTGAGCCAGTAGTTCCTATGGCAGCACCTCCTGACCCTTTATTGGTTAAAGGCAATGTGGAATATGAGGTAGAGAAAATATTGGATTCTCGTTTGGCTAGACGGAGACTCCAGTACTTTTTCAAATGGAAGGGTTATGGCCAGGAGAATAATTCTTGGGTCTCTGCTTCTGACATTCATGCCGATAGATTGGGTCATGCATTTCACCGGGCCCATCCTGATCGGCCTGGTGGCGTGGATGAGGGTTCGGTGACCCCTCCTCAAGGGGGGGTACTGTTGTGAATTCACTTTCTGGCCTACCTCTGGTTGCTAGAGAAGGTAGTGGAGCTGGTTGTATTGACAGAGGAGTCGTGAGTTCTCTTTCTGGGCTTCCTCTGGAGGTAATGGACTGATATAATTGACAGAGGCCTGCCACCTGATAATGAGGACGACGATTGGACATCTGGAGTCTCTGACTGGATTTAAGACAGCCGACTCCCTCTATCCCTGCTGGTGATTTTTCCTGCCTCCTGAGATCTTAGTTTCCAGTTCAGTCCCTGCATGCTCAAGCTAAGTGTTCTTTGCTATTGTTCTCATTTGATTTGGTTTTGTTTATTCAGCTCTGTGTGGTCAGCCAGCACCGGCTGGGGCTGTGCTGAATTTCCATCCTTATGTTACTGTTTGTGCCAGTTTGTTTTTTGTCCCTTATGAGATTGGCCTCTTTTTGCTCTGCTTTCAGAATATGCCAGAGTGCTGATATAGTGGGTGAAGTCTAGTGACTTCAGAGTTTTTTGCTATCAGAAGTGTTGGACATTTTTGCAGGGTTTTTTGCGTGATTGCAGACAGTGTCTTTCCTTTCCTGTCCTTTCTAGTTAGTGTGGGCCCCATCGTTTTCTCAGCTTAGTTTCCTACCTGTGTTTGTGTTTTCATCTTGTCTCATCAACAATATATGTTTGGGGGCTATCTATTCCTTTGGGGTCTGCTCTGGGGCAGTTTAGATTTCCCCTTTTCTTGCTTTACGCTTACTTAGTTCTGTGTCAAGGTGTCTAGAATCATCGTAGGTATGCTCCACGGCTACTGCTAGTTGTGTGGATAGGATCAGGGGTCTGCAATCCACTTAGTTACCAACCTCTCTGGTTTTCTGTGGCTTAGCTTGGTCTTGTTTTCCTCCTCGGTGACCCAATCATAACAATAAGTAATTTATATTAAAAAGTAGAATGAAAAAAGGTAATAAGTGGCTTCCTATAAAAAAAAAAAAGACTATGAGGTATGAATAAACCAAGTGTAAATGTAAGTAATACTCAATTTTAATCTATTCTTCTTTCAGGGCAATATTAGAGACCCATCACCTAATGTTTTATGTTTATATAATACAGTATATGATATATTTAATACTTTTCAGTGAATAGTAATGTTAGGCTAAGCTTACATGCATGCAGTCTGCATGCTATTCCACTGCAGATTAGAAGAGTTGGTGCAAATCAGTTCATAAGTACAAGATCATTTGCCACATCAGTAATCTGTTGCTGTTGGATGGTAACCCTGGTAACCCTGAGAACCGCCTATCTCCTGGCATCGTGGCTCCTCTTTTGGTTTGCCACCCTGGTGAATAGTCATTGTTGCATCACATCTGACATCATTGTTGATGCATATCAGCACATCCCTGGAGGATTACTAATCAAAATAATAGCCCGGTATTCTGGGAGATAGGAGACATTTCTCAGAGCTCCCGTCCAACGGCCACACATTTCTGATGTGGCCAATTGGTCAGGTCTTAAAAATCAGTTTGCATCAACTCTAGTTATTAGTAAACCCATATTTCAGTTTTCTAGATTTTTTGTACTATCTAAATTGTATAACAATAATTAATCGTGTGACAATTAACGATGTGTAAAAATCTATGTTTACTTACAAAGGCCACATAGAGTATTCTTTGTGGCTTCCTTTCAGAGTTGAAAATCTGTTAACACTTTTGGTTTTCCTTTCTGCGAATTAGCTCTATTGTATCTGGAAGCTTAAACTTCATAACTTGTCAGTTTCAGGATCCAAGAGTGAAAGTGGAAGGTTCTGAATACTGAAACATTGGGCCATGATATTTGCGCATTACATGTGGAAGGGTGTTATGACTTCACTACTTCTACAATAATCTCTTGAAGTTCAGCAAATATTTCATGTGGTATGTTCACTTCTCAGGAACTTCCTGCTTCCAGCAATAAAGACATGTCATATTAAATCAATAGCAGATTTATGTAAAAATCTTATTGAGTCTTATGTTATTCCACAATTGCTTATGTTTCAGGAAATGGATTTTCTTTATCATTTAACATTTTTGGTTTATGTTTTTTATCTTCTAGCCTTTCATCTGAGAAGTAGTGCTTTCCTGATCTCATAACACAGCAATCTGAAGATCAGCAAATGGGAAAATATAAATACTTATTAAATATAAATATGTATTAAATGCTGAATGGAAGCAATAATTGAAACAGACTTTGCTTCTGTTACTAGTTAAAGAGGAAGTACCATATCTCTAGTATCCAAACTTAGTCTTACTGTTACAGATTTGTGATACACAAACTATTTATTATGAGTTGTCAAACATGATAGAAGCTTCTCAATGAAAACCAAATATGATGAATACAATTTTTAGTAAACATGACTTTGAATTTTATTACTAACATGTTTGTACAACATAGAGCTGCAATTTTGGAAGAAGTTCCCTAAACTACTACTAACAAAAAAGGAAATCCATTCTTATTTTTGTCAGTGTTTTTCCAACTCTGTTATGCTAGTAAGGTAATTAAATATGGAACATGCAGTGAGTGAATTGTATTTGTCACTGGTTTACCGAGACAGAGAGGAGCAAGAAGACCGCAGTAACTGATTTATCCTATTTTACACTCATCAGAAGCACTTCATCTTCATATTAAATGGTGCAGGTTTCTTTTAGCCATGCAAGGGTTATTCTGCTCAGATGAGAGCTTTTGGGAGCTTTCCTGCATTAAGGCTCTCAACTGTTCACTGTTAGCCACTCTCATCTTCTATTTAATCTGGGCCCTCTGCGAGCACTCATTGCCAGAAAAAGCTTATGCTGCATGGTTGGAGATGGTGGTTTGTGGTTGTTATTTGAGAAAACGTTTGGTGGATTTATCTGAGTCTGTTACGAGGATTTGGGTGTGAGCTAATCCTCTTCTTCTACCCAATGTAAGTCAATGGGGAATTAAAGTCGGCAGTGAGAGGAGGACAGGAAACACACCTACAGTGCCCATTTGAATGCCAAAAGCATCAATTCTTATTACTTAAGCTTGTCAACCTTAATGTACTTCATAATACTAGTTACGCACTGAAAAATGGGGATTATTTGGCTACAGTTGTGGGGGGGGAGGGCTGGCTCCAGGTTTTCGTGGGCCCAGGGCCAAAGAGCGCCCCTTTAACACATACCACAACTCATGATGCTCCGATACGGCAGAGAAATAGCAGTATAGTACAATGAAAAATACTTCACTTCTTACATCTCATGACTGATATCCATTTTAAATTCTCCAATACCTCCAAAAACGGACAGTATATAACTCCATACAGTATTATGGCCAGCACTTAGTGCGCTATACAGAGTAATGAGGCCCATTTATTTCTCCATATGGAATCATTGATCCCATATAATATTTCAAACCGTATATGATGACCTCCACATAATGCTATAGTATATGTTGGTCCCAATGGATGAAGCTCCACTGTCTTATGGGCCCAAATAATACTATATATATAATGGGCCCCATTTCTACTGCTCTAGTGTATAATGGGCCGTGTAAATGCTGCTCCAGTGTCTGATGTCCACCTTTGGAATGCTCCAGTGTATGGTGGGCCCCATATATCATTCACCAGAGTATAGTGCTCCCCAAAAATTGCTGTCCCAACATTGAAAACAATTACATAAGTCTCCTTGCTAGGGAATCCCTGCACTACTCTGAACTCCTTGTTGTCCCCATCTTCCATCTCACTGCACTTGGCTGTTTAGGCCCTCCCACCGGCAGAGACACTTTTGCGTACTATGCGGTGCCCTGTGCCAGTGCCATCGCCCATGAGTATTCCCCCCCACCTGCTCAAGGAACCTGCACTTTCATCTGCACCTTCCTCTTTGTCACCGTGTAAGGTGGTATAGTATGTGGGAAGGGGAACCTGAGTTTCCTCTGGGTCAGATTCTGGCAGTGTAGAATGCGAGGGGAATGTAGTGGTCTGGGTCAATGTACCAGCAGCATCATCCAGCAGTGGCTGGGCCTCAGTGCACTTGTGGCATCCCCAAGAGTACGGTCGCCACTGTGGCATTACCTTCCTCCTAGGGAGTGTGTTGTCAAGCTTGGGAGCAACGAAGGATCTCTCTAGCAGTGAAAACAACACACAACACATTTCCCACTCCAGGCTAGCAGGGAGACCTCTGAACCTGACTGCTGAGGAGCTGCTCTCTGTGGTCGGGAGGAGGTAAGTTAGGGCACTCTGTGCAGGGAAGGGAAAGTGTGTGGATGTGAGAAGGGGAGCTGGAGGATGAGCAGAGTTAAGGCTCACTCCTAGCTGGAGCGCATGGTCCCGATTCCGGTCTCCGAGTTTGTAGGGACACTGACGTTCCTGCAGCAGAAACCGGGGGAAGTAGCAGCTATAAACGCTCTGTACCCAACTAAGGCTCGGAGGCCCCAGCATCGACGTGTGGGAACCAGAAGGAAAAGGCTACAGCTGTCTGCCATACAAGTAAAGTCTGAGGAACATCTGTTAGACAGGAGGCGCTTCAGTGAACCATGGTCCTGTGAGTGCTTCCCCCACAAGCGCTAGAATGGAGACATTCAGGAAGGTACATGTTGGCGGAGTGTTGGAAGGGAGCTTTCCATTTTGGTCCCGGAGGTTGGCTGAGGTCCTGACCCGGAGGACACAGCATGGAGGCAGGCATCTGTGTAACCTGCAGACTGTGAGTAAAGCTTTGGAACTGCACACTCTGGTGTCCTACAGTTATTCCAGCACCGCTACATCTGGGTACCAGCACCTACACCACCTGTGCCTTTCCCCATCACTACATCTACACTTCCCTGGGACTCCAGCTCCACCTGTGGGGAGATTCACCATCTTTGCTGCACAACACCATCAGTCCCAGAGGATCTGCATGCAGCGTCGGCCTAACATCTATGTTGCCGAACACCACAGGTGGCATCAAACTATCTATATAAACTCTTTACCATTATACCACGCCATTTACATGGGCGCCCAGGGCCACCGTCCGGGTCACCGCTGCTGTGACACATCCCACTGACACCGGCCCGGTACCGAGTACCCCACAGCCCTGGGAGGGCGACCCATATGCCGACTGCTGATCGGGCGGCGTTATTCCCACGAACCTCCAAACAGCGTCCATGAAGGAAAAGTTTTTGTTTTCCGGGGGCAGTATGATTGCAAAGCTGAACCTTAAAGGAATGTCCAAAAGGGCACCACCAGGAGTGGAGCCTGTGGCTTAATTGGACTCCACCCGGGAAACCACAACCATGCCACCTAAAGAAAAGATGCACACTTTGAAAGCTTTGTCGATTCTGTGTGTGGTGTGGTATGTGTATTTGTAGTTGTGCTAGTGATTTCTCAGCTTTATGCCGTTAACAACCGAGACTCCGGCATGCCCCCACAGTACGCGTCAAGCTTACTAGAGGGATAAGCGAGGCTCTGGCACGTGAGATTGAGCAATAACAGGTCTAGCATTCCCGTACATGTCCAGGGCTGCATGCACTCTACACTGAAAGGACCAGCTTTTGTCGCTTACAGGTGCAGATAACCTGCTGAACTCCGTTAGTGATGGGGATCTGGGATTCAGATTATTCCCCGCGAACGATGATTTCCCAGTAAGTTCAGGTCAACCGCAATTCCGGAGTTAGGCCTAACCGTCATTCCTGAAAAAATTACGTGTCCAAACCACAGGTGCTGTAGCTTGCTTCAAAGCTCGGCAGCCGTTCTCAGGCCCAGTATGGATTCAACTACATTGTAGAAAGTTGATAAAGGATACAGTTTCACCGGATAACACGTATATATGTAGCCTAGTTTACACATTAAAAATATATGTCTATAGATCAGGAGGCAGACTCAGATGTTCTCAGGCCCAGTATGGATTTGACCAGATTGTACAAAGTTGAGAAAGGGTACTTTATCACTGGATAGCAGGTATATATAGCATAGTTTAAACATGTAAAATCTCCGTGTTCTCAGTATGGATTACACAGCAATCTAAAAAGTGGAAAAAAGGAAATGCATTTGAGGCGTACACAACTATATACTTTTGGTGTTATTTTTAAATCTTCATATATATTTCTGTCTCAGTAATACAGTCCAGCCTCTCCGCAATAGGAAATGAGATGCATACAATTACTGACATAAAGGCTAGTGATTGCAGAAATCTAGGAATTACTATTCACGGGAAAAACTTCCGTCACAATTCTCATAGGCGATGCTGACCCTCAATTAATTTGTGTGTTGAGACAGTGAAAACATTTTTTTGTGAATAAAGTCTTGCTGTATCGCACTTCCGTTGATTCCATCACTGTTACTCATCTCAATCAAATTTTTATCACAGGGAGCGATGTAAACATGGTGCTCACTGGCTATTATGATCTGTCACGTAACTTTGGAGTGCAAAAGACAGAAGCCACAGGCCGTAGGCGATTCTATTTGATTGGCATGAGAGGGCACATTTTAAAATGTGCGCCAGAATGTCACACGTTTGTGAGTAGGAAAACTGTGAAAGCTGATGATAAACCACCACTGCATGTCATTGTGAGTCGACGTCCATAAGAAATGGAAGCCATTGATCATCTTGAGCTAGAGCCCGACCAGCAGGACAGGGCATAGCTACATCTTAACCATAATCTTTCAGTTCAATCAATTTGTAGTGGAACTCCCAGTGAGGGATTTGACAGTCCAGACAACACAGCGGAGGAGCAGGGAGAGGTAAACATTGCAAATGCTGGGGCCCTGCCCAAGCAAGGGGGGCACACTCGTGGGCGTCGGTACTGGCACTGGGCCCCTCATAGTACGGTGGTGTGTCTGACGGCGGGTGTGCACCACCACCATCAGAGACACTTGATTGCACTATGAGGGACCCTGTGCCAGTGCCCGGGCCCAAGAGTCGGCCTACCCACCTGTCCAGGGCAACGGCACTCGCACGGTTTCGTGCGCTAGGTGGTGACCCCGGCCATGGGGGGGCAGCCCAGTTAGGGCGGTTTACAAAGTGGCATATGTTGATGTGGGACATTCAGCTGCTGCAAAAGGCGAAATAGGTCAAGTTCGCGGAATAGGAGGAGGACCAAAGCAAGCCATTTTTCTGGCAACCTATGTGTCATCAAGGGAAGGTGGGACAAAATCCTTGAAAACCCATGCATGGTTCATTTTAATGAACGTTAGATCATCCACATTTTGGGTTGACAGACAGGTCCTTTTTTCTGTCAGGATTGATCCAGCTGCACTGAAGACTCTTTCCGATAGCACACTTGCAGCTGGGCAAGCGAGCTCCTGTAAGGCATATTGTGCCAATTCAGGCCAGATGCCCAGTTTAGCGGCCCAATAGTCAAAGGGGAATGACCTGTGCGGGAGAACATCGATATGGGACGAGAAGTAGTTTTAACCATAGTTGACAACTGCTGTCTCCTGTCACTTTCCATCGATGCAGTATTACCAGTTGTGTGAGCGGTATTTGAAAAATCAGTCCACAACATTGTCATGAAACCCCTGTCTCCAACGCCACTTCTGCTGTGTGCACCACGAACACCTCTGCCAAGCTGCCCCCGGCCCGTACGGCTCGTGTGAGAACCATCACCGCTGCTGTGTGCTGGGAATGCCTCAACCAACCGGTTTACCAGAGTTGCTTGTTAATTAGCCAATATTAGGTCAAGGTTCTCGTGTGGCATGATGTTTTGTAATTTGCCTTTATAGCGTGGATCCAGGATGCTGGCCAACCAGTAGTCATCATCGTTCATCATTTTGGCAATGCGGGGGTCCCTTTTTAGGATCTGCAAGGCATAATCTGACATGTGGGCCAATGTTCCCGGTGTCAATGATGCACTGCGAGTGCTGGTTGGAGGAGCACTTTCTGGCAAATCCACATCCCTCCAGTCACGCACAAACCCTGTACCAGACCTTGCCACGCCAACATTTTCACTTGCCCCACGAGATGCATCCTCATCCCCTAAGTAATCATCCCCATCATCATCCTCCTCCTCCTCTTCTTCTTCCACCTCGTCCAGGAGAGGTCCCTGAGCAGACAATGGCTGAATGTCATCAAGGATTCCCTCCTCCTCTTCCTCCTCATCAACATTGGCTGCAGATGCCTGCTCCTTAAGGTGCGTCAAAGTTTGCATGAGCAGACGCATAAGTGGGATGCTCATGCTTAGGATGGCGTCGTCTGCGCTTACCAGCTGTGTGCATTCCTCAAAACACTGAAGGACTTTACAGAGGTCTTTCAGCTTCGGCCACTGCACACCTGTCAACTCCATGTCTGCTCTCAAAGTGCCTGGCCGTGTATCCTCCCACAAATGCATTACGGCCTGCCTCTGTTCGCACAGCTGCTCAACCATGTGCAGGGTGGAGTTCCACCTTGTTGCAATGTCGATAATGAGGTGGTAGTTGGGAAGGTGGAGCAATCGCTGCAGCTTCTGCATACGAATGGAGTGTACAGGCGGATGCGTGCGCACAGTCTTCGCACCATCTGGAGCAGGGCTGTTAACTCCGGATAATTGTTGAGGAAGCACTGCACCACCAGGTTCAAGGTGTGAGACAAGCAAGATATGTGGCTGAGTTTTGAAAGGGCTGTGGCTGCCACAAAATTACGGCTGTTATCACTAACTACCTTGCCTGCCTCAAGATGTATACTGCCCAGCCATGACTCAGTTTGTGCTGAAAGTACTCGGCCAGCACCTCGGCGGTGTGTCTGTCGCCCAAACACATCATCTGCAACATAGCCTGCTGACGCTTTCCACTAGCTGCCCGATAGGGGGACACCTCGTGTGCAACAGTGGCAGCTGCAGATGGAGTGCTCGTACGACTGCGCTCTGTGGACGAGCTTTCGCTTCTGGAGGAGGAGGAGGGTCGAACGCCTACAGCCAACTGTTTCCTATACCATGGGCTAGGCAGCACTGTCCCACCACCGCTGTCCCCTGTGGACCCTGCATCCACCACATTAACCCAGTGCACAGTGATGGACACGTAACGGCCCTGGCCATGCCGACTGGACCATGCATCTGTTGTGAGGTGCACCTTTCCACTCACTGACTGCTTGAGTGCATGGACAATGCAGTCTTTCACATGATGGTGGAGGGCTGGGATGGCTTTGTGAGAGAAGAAGTGGCGACTGGGTAGGTCATAGCGTGGTACTGCATAGGCCATGAGTTTACGGAAAGCTGCGCTTTCCACCAACCAATAGGGCATCATCTCTAACAAGATTAGTTTGGCAATGTGGTCGTTCAAACCCAGTGTACACGCATGAGAGACTGAGTACTTTCTTGACCTACTCATAGTCTCTGGGAGGGTGAGCTGGACTTGAGAGCTGCATATGGTGGAACTAGCGGTGGACAGGGCAGACTGAGAGAGGGTTGATGATGGTGATGGAGTTGGTGTTCTTTCTGATGGCCTATATTCAGTCTTTCGTTGATATAACAGTGGGATTCCCTGACTGCTTTGGCCTTGCAACAACACCTCAACATTTGCTGCTGTGCTAACCGGTGGGCTTACAGTGGGGGAAACAATGTAGCTTTGCTGACTACCTTCTTTGTGATCAGTTGCACATGTGGTACTTGAGGTTTGGTGTTGTGTCCACGCTTGCAAGTGAATGCTGGTTAAATGTCTAAGCATGCAACTGGTATTCAAATTTTTCCCTCGGATAAAGGTCTTTGCGCACTTCTTACAGATAAACTTGGCCTGATCATGAGGATTTTGTTCAAAAAAGTGCCACACTGCACTCTTCCTACTTTGGAAGACATTTTGCGGCCTAGCACGCTGTTCTATTTTGACCGTCTGGACAAGCTGTCCAGCAACTCTTTTGATTTTTGGAACCTGTCTTTGGAGTGCTCCAGGCCTGCCAGAAAACAGCTGTTGCAATGTCGATGTCTGCTGTGGATGCTCCTCCTCCTCATCTGAGCTATTGTAAGCAGCACCCTCTTCCCCCAATGGATGCCAATCTGGGTCAACAACTGGGTCATCCATCACCTCCTCTTCAATGTCATGTGCACCTTCCTCTGTGTCACCGTGTATGGTGGTACAGTATGCGGGAAGGGGCACCTGAGTCTCATCAGGGTCAGAATCTGGCTCATTACACTGCGAGGACAATGTAGTGCTCTGAGTGAATGTACCAGCAGAATCATCTATCAGTGGCTGTGCATCAGTGCACTCCATGTCAGATTCATCTTGGCCTGGGTAATTCACCATTTCACTTGATAACCCAGGCGTGGTATGTGAAAACAGCTCCATGGAGTAATCAGTTGTATGGCCTGCATCATCCTTCAATCTTGGTTGGGGTGAAGGACACAAGGAAAGGTGTGGTTCATGAACATGAGCTTCCAATGATGACTCAGTGCTTTTATTTATTACAACTTCAGAAGAGGAGGCGATAGAGCTGGAGGCTGAGTCAGCAATGTAAGCCAAAACTTTTTCCTGATGCTCTGCCTTTAAAAGCGGTTTGCCAACTCCTAGAAAACTAAGCGTTCGAGGCCTTATGTAGACAGAAGATGACGCATTTGGTCCTATTTTGCTTTTGCCACTACGATCAGATCAACCACCAACACCATCATTACCAGCTGGCAACCCCCTCCCAATTCCACGGCCTCTTCCACCAGCCTTCCTCATTTTTGGTAAAAATGTACACAAAATCCCACAAACTACACTCACTGGCCACTTTATTAGGTACACCTGTCCAACTGTGTGTTAAGACTTAATTTCTAATCAGCCAATCACATGGCGGCAACTCAGTGCATTTAGGCATGTAGACATGGTCAAGACAATCTCCTGCAGTTCAAACCGAGCATCAGTATGGGGAAGAAAGGTGATTTGAGTGCCTTTGAACGTGGCATGATTGTTGGTGCCAGAAGGGCTGGTCTGAGTATTTCAGAAACTGCTGATCTAGTGGGATTTTCACGCACAACCATCTCTAGGGTTTACAGAGAATGGTCCGAAAAAGAAAAAAAATCCAGTGAGCGGCAGTTCTGTGGCCGGAAATGCCTTGTTGATGCCAGAGGTCAGAGGAGAATGGGCATACTGGTTCGAGCTGATAGAAAGGCAACAGTGACTCAAATTGCCACCCGTTACAACCAAGGTAGGCAGAAGAGCATCTCTGAACGCACAGTGCGTCGAACTTTGAGGCAGATGGGCTACAGCAGCAGAAGACCACACTGGGTACCACTCCTCTCAGCTAAGAACAGGAAACTGAGGCTACAATTTGCACAAGCTCATCGAAATTGGACAGTAGAAGATTGGAAAAACGTTGCCTGGTCTGATGAGTCTCGATTTCTGCTGCGACATTCGGATGGTAGGGTCAGAATTTGGCGTAAACAACATGAAAGCATGGATCCATCCAGCCTTGTATCAACGGTTCAGGCTGGTGGTGGTGGTGTCATGGTGTGGGGAATTTTTTCTTGGCACTCTTTGGGCCCCTTGGTACCAATTGAGCATCGTTGCAACGCCACAGCCTACCTGAGTATTGTTGCTGACCATGTCCATCCCTTTATGACCACAATGTACCCAACATCTGATGGCTACTTTCAGCAGGATAATGCGCCATGTCATAAAGCTCGAATCATCTCAGATTGGTTTCTTGAACATGACAATGAGTTCACTGTACTCAAATGGCCTCCTCAGTCACCAGATCTCAATCCAATAGAGCATCTTTGGGATGTGGTGGAACGGGAGATTCGCATCAGGGATGTGCAGCCGACAAATCTGCGCCAACTGTGTGATGCCATCATGTCAATATGGTCCAAAATCTCTGAGGAATGCTTCCAGCACCTTGTTGAATCTCTGCCACGAAGAATTGAGGCAGTTCTGAAGGCAAAAGGGGGTCCAACCCGTTACTAGCATGGTGTACCTAATAAAGTGGCCAGTGAGTGTATATAGTAATGTAAAACAAGGTACAAGGTGTATATAGGACAGGGGAGACGTAGAATTTCTGAACACACTTGTGGACACTGTTGGATTGTGTGAGGCCCAGTGAATATCACACTGCTATGTCACAGGCTCAATGTCGCAGGTGTGAAAAATGTCACTATAGGACAGGGGAGATGTAGAATTTCTGAACACACTTGTGGACACTGTTGGATTGTGTGAGGCCCAGTGAATATCACACTGTTATGTCACAGGCTCAATGTCGTAGGTGTGAAAAATGTCACTATAGGACAGGGGAGATGTAGAATTTCTGAACACACTTGTGGACACTGTTGGATTGTGTGAGGCCCAGTGAATATCACACCGCTATGTCACAGGCTCAATGTCGTAGGTGTGAAAAATGTCACTATAGGACAGGGGAGATGTAGAATTTCTGAACACACTTGTGGACACTGTTGGATTGTGTGAGGCCCAGTGAATATCACACCGCTATGTCACAGACTCAATGTCGCAGGTGTGAAAAATGTCACTATAGGACAGGGGAGATGTAGAATTTCTGAACACACTTGTGGACACTGTTGGATTGTGTGAGGCCCAGTGAATATCACACCGCTATGTCACAGGCTCAATGTCACAGGTGTGAAAAATGTCACTATAGGACAGGGGAGATGTAGAATTTCTGAACACACTTGTGGACACTGTTGGATTGTGTGAGGCCCAGTGAATATCACACCGCTATGTCACAGGCTCAATGTCGCAGGTGTGAAAAATGTCACTATAGGACAGGGGAGATGTAAAGTTTCTGAACACACTTGTGGACACTGTTGGATTGTGTGAGGCCCAGTGAATATCACACTGCTATGTCACAGGCAGAAATTGGCTAGTGTATGACAAACTACAAGGTGTATATAGAATTGGGCAGAATAGGAATCTCCCTAGAGTGTAGGTCTGTAAGAATGGAACAAGTCCTCGACTTATCCTTACAGAGTCACACACAAATAGCTTCACTGTGGCCGTGATAACAGCTGTTACATGGTACTGAGAGAGGAGCGTGCATGTACACCGCTGTCCGGTGTCCGTAAAATTGTCAAGCTCTGTGTTTTTTAAGTATACGGACTGACACACGCTGTCTCTCTATAGTTTTGAATGTGATCAAACAGCAAATATACTTAACTGTTTGAAAACCAGACAAAACTAGAAGGTGGAGGTCTGTAAGAATGGAACATGTCCTCGACTTATCCTTACAGAGTCACACACAGATAGCTTCACTGTGGCCATGATAACAGCCGTTACACGGTACTGAGAGAGAAGCATGCACGTACACCGCTGTCCGGTGTCCGTAAAATTGTCAAGCTCCATGTTTTTTAAGTATACGGACTGACACACGCTGTCTCTCTATAGTTTTGAATGTGATCAAACAGCAAATATACTTAACTGTTTGAAAACCAGACAAAACTAGAAGGTGGAGGTCTGTAAGAACGGAACAGGTCCTCGACTTATCCTTACAGAGTCACACACAGATAGCTTCACTGTGGCCGTGATAACAGCCGTTACATGGTACTGAGAGAGGAGCGTGCACGTACACCGCTGTCCGGTGTCCGTAAAATTGTCAAGCTCCATGTTTTTTAAGTATACGGACTGACACACGCTGTCTCTCTATAGTTTTGAATGTGATCAAACAGCAAATATACTTAACTGTTTGAAAACCAGATAAAACTAGAAGGTGGAGGTCTGTAAGAACGGAACATGTCCTCGACTTATCCTTACAGAGTCACACACAGATAGCTTCACTGTGGCCGTGATAACAGCCGTTACACGGTACCGTGTGAGGAGCGTACACCGCTGTATGGTGTGAAAAAGTGCACGCTCAGTACCTCACCAGTACAAAAAAAAAAATTTGGATTGCTTTTAAAAAAGCAGTTTGCAGAGCAGTGGGAAAACAGCAATGCAGCTATCAGGAAGCCTTATAAGGCAGCCTAACAACCAACACAGCTGATCCAGCAAAATATAGCCTCCACTTGCACTGCACACACAGTGACTGGTGTGTTGTACAGGCAAAATCGCTAGCAGCAGAAGCAGTTTTTGGTGTCTTCTTCCCTTCCTAACGCTCTCCCTACAGAATCATCATCAGCAGCTCTCCCTATTCTGAGATCAGCATGAGTAACATGGCGGTCGGAGTGCACGCCCTTTTATACCCCCTGTGATGCCCCCCAAAGCAAGCCAATCACTTGCATGCCCTTCTCAAAGATGGTGGTGACCCCTGCCTATGTCATCACGTTGCCCACAGTGTCCGTGGATCTTGATTGGCTGAAAAAGGGCGGAAAACAAACTTTTGAAATGCGACTTTGGCGCTAAAGTTGCCGAGCTCGTGGCCGACCTCACCCTAGGGTCAGGTTTCATGAAACCCGACTTTACCAAAAGTCGGCGACTTTTGAAATTTTTCGACCCGTTTCGCTCAACTCTAGTCAGTATTTTACATATTTATTTGTAAGCCAAAACCTGGAGTGGTTGAAAAATGCAGAAGCACTGCACCTGTTTCTATTATACTTTTCCTGATTGTTTCACTCCTGACTTAGGCTTACAAATACTGAGGTAAAATGCTGACTGAATACTGAATGTGTTAACATGGCTTTATATTGATTACACTTTTAGAAAGCATATCAAATAAGGCCTCATTCACACATCAGTTTTTTCTCACTGGCAAAAAAAGTATTGATTTTCATCAGTGCACTGGATCCTTTTTTCAACAGTTTTTGGTTCATGTGTCCGCTTTTGCTATCATAGAATCATAGAATCATAGAATCGTAGAGTTGGAAGGGACCTCCTGGGCCATCTGGTCCAACCCCCTGCTCAAAGCAGGATTCGCTAAATCATCCCAGTCAGATGTCTGTCCAGCCTCTGTTTGAAGACTTCCATTGAAGGAGAACTCACCACTTCTCGTGTCAGCCTGTTCCACTCATTGATCACTCTAACTGTCAAAAAGTTTTTTCTAATATCTAATCTGTGTCTCCTCCCATTCAGTTTCATCCCATTGCTTCTAGTCTTTCCTTGTGCAAATGAGAATAAAGTTGATCCTTCTACAATGTGACAGCCCTTTAGATATTTGTAGACAGCTATTAAGTCTCCTCTCAGTCTTCTCTTTTGCAAACTAAACATTCCCAAATCCTGCAACCTTTCCTCATAAGACAGGGTTTGCAGACCGGTCACCATTCTGGTCGCTCTTTTCTGAACTTGCTCCAGTTTGTTGATGTCTTTTTTAAAATGTGGTGCCCAAAACTGGACACAATATTCCAGATGAGGTCTGACCAAAGAGGAGTAGAGGGAAATAATGACTTCACGTGATCTAGACTGTATGTTTCTGTTAATACATCCTAGAATTGCATTTGCCTTTTTTGCTGCTGCATCACACTGTTGACTCATATTCAGTCTGTGATCTATTAGTATACCCAAGTCTTTTTCACATGTGCTGTCACTTAGCCCTATTCCTCCCATTCTATATATGCTTTTTTCATTTTTATTGCCCAGATGTAGTACTTTGCATTTTTCCCTGTTAAAAACCATTCTGTTAGTTGCTGCCCACTTCTCCAGTTTACTTAAATCTTTTTGAATCCTCTCTCTCTGTCTTGTATGTGGAATAAAATTGAATGAGCTTTCCCTTGCATTTGACATTGGAAAATTGATGGATGCAGCTCAAATATCATCTTGTTTTCTTTGTGGTCACATTTACTTCAGTGGTCAACTTCAATCTGCATATTGGATCAATATCACAAATCTCTATTTTTGTAAAACAAAGCCCATACAGTAGATGTTTTGTGAAAAAGCCAATACAGTAGATGTTTAACTTGCAAAAAAAGAAACAGAAAGAAGATATTATTAAAACTCAGATGTGGGACATAATCAATCAGCTACTGCATCATCTTCTGGCATCACCACCCTCTGAAGACATCCTGGACACATTGGTAATAGAAGCTGTGGGAGAGGGGAGTGCAGCGCTGTCTCTCTGCTTCTATCTCTGCTGCCACTGTAGCTAATGTGAAATAAGACGTCATCGGGGGCAAGGACAGAAGCAGCGAGTGACACCAGTGTCGCCCCACAGCGTCTATCAAATGAATCATCATCAGATTTGATAGTAGCAGTAAGTGACTCCAGTGCCATCCCTTGAAACTGTAGTATGTAACTGCAGTGCTGCGTAGCCCCAACCTCCCATGCCTTCATGATGGAGACTTTTCTCAAGCAAAACATCACAGGAAGCGTAGTAATAAAAACACATTTAGGCTGTGTGCCCACATAGTGATTTTTAAGCGTTTTTGACGTGATTTTCGGCGCGAAAACGCTGCGAAAACGTTTAAAAATCGTGTACAGAACGCCCCCATGCATTCCTATGGCATTCCGCACATGCTGTGCTAATGCTGCGCTTTTTTCCGCGGCAGAATCGCATCGCGGAAAAAATCGCAGCATGCTCATTCTTTTGTGCGGAATCGCAAACAATTGCCGCAATTCCGCACCCATAGGAATGCATGAGAACCGCTTACTTCCCGCATGTGGCTATTCCCACCATGCGGGAAGTTAAGCGTCTCATGTGCGGTTGGTACCCACGGTGTGGTGGAGAGGAGACTGTCCTCCAGGCCCTGGGTACCATACCCCTGTAAAAAAAAAGAAAAAAAAAGAAAAAATCGGGGTATATTTACCTTCCGTCGTCACGCGCTGCATTCCCGGCCTAAGCGTTCCCAGTAATGCCTTGCGGCAAGGCCCTGTAATGACGTAGTCTCGCGTGACTCTAGCGGTCTGGCGAGATCGCTATAGCAACGCGAGACTACGTCATCACAGGTCTCGCAAGGCATTGTTGGGAACGCTGAGGCCCGGGAATGCAGCGTGGGACGCCGGAAGGTAAATATACCCCGATTTTTTTATTTTTTTTTAGCATTTTAACATTCTATCTTTTACTATTGATGCCGCATAGGCGGCCTCAATAGTAAAAACCTGGTCACACTTGTCAAACACTATGTTTGATGAGTGTGACCACCTGTCAATCACTTTCCAAGCGATGCTTCAAATCGCTTGGAAAGTGCTTGAATATCGCATGCGAAAATCGCGGCAAAATCACGATCATAATCGCAGTAAAATCGCGGTGAAATCGCGCGGAAAAAAACGCGCGATTTCTGGGAAGGAGTCCGGTTTTTAGTGAGCGTTTTAAAACGCAACGTGGGCACATAGCCTTAACGATAAACGAGATAGGGAGAAGTGTGTGGTATTGTGTAATAAAGCTAAATACAAAAGTGGATAGGGTGTACAAATAATAACAATAATAACATTTAGAAAGGACATTTTAGGTGCTGAACCACCCATTTAACATTTCCCACACCTAGTAGACGTTTTCTCATCCAGAGATGATACTGGATTTAAAGATTATTTCTGGGGATGGCATATTTGGTTTCCACTTACTATACTATTCAGAGTAAGATATCTCCATATTTCTACAATCTAAGGCTAGTTTCACACTTGCTTTTTTTTGCAGCGCGTTTTTCCCGCAAAAAAACGCATTGAAAAAACGCATACAAAAGCATACAACTGCTGCGTTTTTTTCAAGCATTTTTATGAGCATGCATGAAAAAAACGCAGCGTTTTTATGCGTTTGTATGCGTTTTTAGTGCGTTTTTACCGCGTTTGTGTTTTTTTCCAACATTAGGTGGCCCCTCACACTAACCCAAACCATGACTTTACTAACCCTAACCCTGACCCTAACCCTAACCCTGACCCTAACCCTTAACCAAATCATACTTAACCCTAACCCAAACCCTAAACCCTAACTAACCCTAACCCTAACCCTAACCCTGACCCTAACCCTGACCCTGACCCTAACCCTAACCCTAACCCTGAACCTAACCCTTAACCAAACCATACTTAACCCTAATCCTGACCCTAACCCTGACCCTAACCCTTAACAAAACCATACTTAACCCTAACCCTGACCCTAACCCTAACCCTAACCCTAACCCTGACCCTGACCCTAACCCTAACCCTAACCCTAACCCTGACCCTAACCCTTAACCAAACCTAACCATAACCCTAATCCTGACCCTAAACCTGACCCTAACCCTTAACAAAACCATCCCTAACCCTAACCCTGACCCTAACCCTAACCCTAACCCTGACCCTAACCCTAACCCTAACCCTAACCCTAACCCTGACCCTAACCCTTAACCAAACCTAACCATAACCCTAATCCTGACCCTAAACCTGACCCTAACCCTTAACAAAACCATCCCTAACCCTAACCCTGACCCTAACCCTAACCCTAACCCTAACCCTGACCCTAACCCTAACCCTAACCCTGACCCTAACCCTTAACCAAACCATACTTAACCCTAATCCTGACCCTAAACCTGACCCTAACCCTTAACAAAACCATACTTAACCCTAACCCTGACCCAAACCCCAACCCTAACCCTGACCCTGACCCTAACCCTAACCCTAAACCCCCTTAACTAACCCTAACTCTAACCCAAACCCCTAAATTCCATGGTTTAAAAAAAAAAACGCATATGCAAAAAAACGCATACATGAGCATGCCAGTGCGCACATATGCGCATCCATAGGCTATAATGGCCATTTTTAGCGCAAAACGTGCGCATATGTGCGCATGCGCTTTTTTGCAGGGCCAAAAAATGCAACATGCTGCGTCTGGAAAATACAAACGCACACCCCAAAAAAACGCAGCGCATGAAAATCGCATACATGCGCTTACAAGCGCGCAGGTATGCGCACCCATGTTAAATATAGGGGAAAAAACGCATGCGCACATATGCGTTTTTTTCCAGCGCTAAAAAACGCAAATGTGAAACCAGCCTTACCTCATCCTTTCTATTTCTAATCCATGTTTTTGAGATTGACATGATATTTATACCTCCTAGAAACTCATTTGGGTTTCTAATATTTATCCTTCTCCATTTCCCTCTCCCGGCTAATCCTTAGGTTATACAAGTGCTCCTATGACCGGTCACTTCCATTTACTTTCTCGGCTTTTGTCTTTTATTCTTTGAACTTTCCTTGTTAAAACTTTCACCTTTGCAAATAGTTTTTTTGTGTTCCTAATATTTTCTTTAGCAATGACTTCTGCTTTCCTCATGGTATTCGAATCCATGAGTTTTGCATAAAGTTTCCTTTCTTTTGATGACAACACAAGCCCATCAAAGACAAACAAATGTCTTATGTCCAGCTTCTATTAATCATTGGTTTAGGAAAGATAACAATTTCATCAAACAGTCTTTAGCCTACTTGTCCTGAGAGGAAACAGCCCTCTTTCTAGAGGTCATTGGAGCCTACAGAACTCTTTAAAGTAACTCTTGACACTAGTGACCTCGATGTCCTGAACATGACTTGAAGCATCTCCCACCCATTTCCCATATGACTTGACCTGACTTGAGTGTAGACACCTGTGAGATTTATGTGTAAACATTCTCCCTGGTTATGTCATATTTTGCACAGGACAAGTACTCTATTTCACAGATACATTCATTTTCATGAATAGTATGTGACCACATTTTATTGGGAATTTTACTTGTAGGCTGTTTAAGCAAATTCATTCCAAGCCTATAAAGCATAAAAATACATAGATAGTGAAATCATGAAAAGTATAAAAACAGCATACAGTAATATTGTTGTAAGTCCATTGTGGACTTTGGAGCTCAGGGGAAAGTCTGTTGCAGAAAGAGAGGATCGGGTTCTGGTAAAGTTCAGGTACAGTCCTAATACTTGAACCAAACTTTGGAATAAGGTTCGGGTAGGGTACTAGAACCCGAACTTCCACAGGTCTTCTCACCCCTAGTTACTACTGATTCAATATTAATTATTTATCTGCTTTTATCTTTATATTAATATATATTTATAAATAGACTTTATTCAAATGGTACAAACACACAATCTTATGTATAACAAAAGTCAATTGCTTTGAAGATAATTGCACAACACAGAAAGGATAGGTTCACAATATCAATTTCTCCACATCCAAGAAAAACTGTTGGATTATTCTGATCAGATTTTGATCATAGCTTGATCAAGTGGCATCAGCTTTGCTCGGATGTGGAGAGGAAAGAAAATGTTTCTCCATCTTCTGCATTCTGTCAGTCCATGAATAGATATTTGGCAAATATTAATAATAATTATGGTTATCCTAATTGACCTAAAATGGGAAAGGTTTATTCAGATATTTATAAAAACATGCAGATGTCTTTTTATGTAGTGTATGTAAACTTCTGGTTTCAACTGTATATCATTGGCGCCAGCCTGCATCCTGATTTACATTGGTATTTTTACCAGGAATTTGTACCGTATATACTCGAATATAAGCCGAGATTTTCAGCCCGTTTTTTTGGGCTGAAAGTCCCCCTCTCGGCTTATATTCGAGTCATATACACCGGGGGGTCGGAGGGGGAGAGGGGGCGGGGGTGTCAGGTCATACTTACCCGTCCTGACGCTGTCTCTTGAGCCCCCAGCTTCTCCGCGCTCTCTGTTCCTGCCTTCAGTGGTCACGTGGTACCGCTCATTAAAACTCATGAATATGCGCATATTCATGAGTTTTAATGAGCGGTATCACATGACCGCTGAACGCAGGAAGAGAGAGCGCGGAGAAGCTGGGGGCTCAAGCGACAGCGTCAGGACGGGTAAGTATAGCGATACTCACCTGTCCTGCGTCCATGGCTGCTTGCTGTTGTCTGTCATCGGTCAGTGACTTGAGACAGCAGAGGGCGCGGTGACGTGATTAGTGTGCGCCGCGCCCCCTGCAGTCTGAACGTCACTGACTGATGACGCGGCATATCGAGGTGAGCAGCCATGGACACAGGACACGTGAGTATCTGACACCCAGCGACGGAGAGGTGAGTATGTCATTTTTTTTATTTTTACATGCTGCAGCAGCGGCAGCACATGGGGGAACAATCTTTAGGAGCTTCTAATGGGGGCAGTATATGGGGGAATAATCTATGGAGCTGCTTATGGGGGCAGTATATGGGGGAACAATCTATGGAGCTTCTTATGGGGGCAGCATATGGGGGAACAATATGGAGCTTCTTATGGGGGCAGTATATGGGGGAACAATCTATGGAGCTTCTTATGGGGCAGTATATGGGGGAACAATCTATGGAACTTCTTCTGGGGACAACATATGGGGGGATAATCTATGGAGCATTTCCCACTCTAGGCTTTTACTCGAGTCAATAAGTTTTCCCAGTTTTTTTGTGGCAAAATTAGGGGGTCGGCTTATACTCGGGTCGGCTTATACTCGAGTATATATGGTAAGTATGTTTTTTTTCTGTCTGTGATGTGTTTGGATTTGATGTCCTTCTCAGTGAACTGCTAGGTAGATAACTTGAAAGATACCATATTTTTCGGACTATAAAACACACCGGACCATAAGATGCACCTAGGTTTTAGAGAAGGAAATTAGGAAAAAAATTGAAGCAAAAAATGTGGTCTATTCTGCACTTAATATCCCCTATCCTGGTATATATATGGTCCTCTCATCCCCGTCCTTATACACATTGCTCCCTCATCCCTATCCTGGTGTGCATGGCCCCCTCATCACTAGACTGGTATGCATGCCCCCTCATCCCTATCCTGGTAGGAATGGTCCCCCTCATCCCTATCCCAGCATGATTGGCCCCATCTCGGTCCTGGTATGCATGGTCCCATCCTTACTCTGGTATGATTGGCCCCCACCCCCATCCTGGTATGCATGACCCCCATCAGAAAACATTAAAAACACTAACTATTACACTTATCTTCCAGGCGCTCCCTCGCGCCATCCGGTTCCAATGCCAACAGCTGCTTAATGCTTGTAAGCAGCACATGGCATCATGCACTGCTTGCAAGTCAAAGGGCAGCTGTCGGATTGCTCAATGCTCTGTCCACCGGGACTGTGTGCACAGAGAGCATTCATTGCTCTCTAGCAAGCACAGTGTTAGCCGAAGCCTTCCTGCTGCTGCCGGCGGTCACGTGTGCTGATGCTTAAGATAAATGAATATTCATGAATAATGTAACTATTGAGATTATTATTATTATTATTATATCCCTTAGCAGTATAAAATGTGGTATTAAATATGGACAATTATCAAAGCTTAATAGCTTTCAAAGATAGCAGTAACAAAATGAGACCACCCCAAGTTTAACTGTGAAGCTAATAGACGGTGAAATATTAAAAGAGATGGGAAATCAAAACAGACTTCTGCTTTATTGTGTTTAGCCATTCACACCATTTAGAAGTGTCTTTTGAAGTGTGAGTGTGAATTGACTCTCCCGCACCTTGCTAATGTTTTTATGAGTTGAAACTATGCTCAGCAGCAGTTGGAATGATCATGTTAATAGCATTGTGTCACCAATGAAATGGAGTATTTTGAATGCAATTTACATCTGTTCTAAAGAGTGACAACACTTTCACACTTGAAATACAATATTATGATGGTGCCTTAGGCTTGGATTGATGACAAGAACAATAGTATTTCATGCTAAGGACTCATGCCCACTTGCGATTAAATTGGACGAATTCAATCCGATAAAAAATCGGATTTAATTCGTACCAATATTAATCTATCATTGTGTCTTCATCTGCATTTTTTTTTCATGATCGAGCTGGAAAAAAATCACAGCATGCTGCGATTTGCTGCGATTCTCGGATGAGACTCGCCAATGCAAGTCAATTCATGCGAGAAAAAAATGCACAGCACACGCACCATACGTGTGCTGTCCGTTTTTTACTCACCAATGCCCTTAGAAAAGCCGCCATTTAATATGCGGCTACTGTAAAATCACACTGACATGTTAAAAAAAAAAAACATGTATATACATAGAATAGGTGTATAAATATATATATACAATATATATATATACAGTCATGGCCAAAAGTATTGACACCCCTGCAATTCTGTCAGATAATACTCAGTTTCTTCCTGAAAATGATGGCAAACACAAATTCTTTGGTATTATTATCTCCATTTAATTTGTCTTAAATGAAAAAACACAAAAAGAATTGTCGTAAAGCCAAATTGGATATAATTCCACACCAAACTTAAAAAAGAGGGTGGACAAAAGTATTGGCACTGTTCGAAAAATCATATGATGCTTCTCTAATTTGTGTAATTAACAGCACCTGTAACTTACCTGTGGCACCTAACAGGTGTTGGCAATAACTAAATCACACTTGCAGCCAGTTAACATGGATTAAAGTTGACTCAACCTCTGTCCTGTGTCCTTGTGTGTACCACATTGAGCATGGAGAAAAGAAAGAAGACCAAAGAACTGTCTGAGGACTTGAGAATCCAAATTGTGAGGAAGCATGAGCAATCTCAAGGCTACAAGTCCATCTCCAAAGACCTGAATGTTCCTGTGTCTACCGTGCGCAGTGTCATCAAGAAGTTTAAAGCCCATGGCACTGTGGCTAACCTCCCTAGATTTGGCCGGAAAAGAAAAATTGACAAGAGATTTCAACGCAAGATTGTGCGGATGTTGGATAAAGAACCTCCACTAACATCCAAACAAGTTCAAGCTGCCCTGCAGTCCGAGGGTACAACGGTGTCAACCCGTACTATCCGTCGGCATCTGAATGAAAAGGGACTGTATGGTAGGAGACCCAGGAAGACTCCACTTCTTACCCCGAGACATAAAAAAGCCAGGCTGGAGTTTGCCAAAACTTACCTGAAAAAGCCTAAAACATTTTGGAAGAATGTTCTCTGGTCAGATGAGACAAAAGTAGAGCTTTTAGGGCAAAAGCATCAACATAGAGTTTACAGGAGAAAAAAGAGGCATTCAAAGAAAAGTACACGGTCCCTACAGTCAAACATGGCGGAGGTTCCCTGATGTTTTGGGGTTGCTTTGCTGCCTCTGGCACTGGGCTGCTTGACCGTGTGCATGGCATTATGAAGTCAGAAGACTACCAACAAATTTTGCAGCATAATTTAGAGCCCAGTGTGAGAAAGCTGGGTCTACCTCAGAGGTCATGGGTCTTCCAGCAGGACAATAACCCAAAACACACTTCAAAAGCACTAGAAAATGGTTTGAGAGGAAGCACTGGAGACTTCTAAGGTGGCCAGCAATGAGTCCAGACCTGAATCCCATAGAACACCTGGGGAGAGATCTAAAAATGGCAGTTTGGAGAAGGCACCCTTCAAATATCAGGGACCTGGAGTAGTTTGCCAAAGAAGAATGGTCTAAAATTCCAGCAGAGCATTGTAAGAAACTCATTGATGGTTACCGGAAGCAGTTGGTCACAGTTATTTTGGCTAAAGGTTGTGCAATCAAGTATTAGGCTGAGGGTGCCAATACTTTTGTCCGGCCCATTTTTGTAGTTTTGTGTGAAATGATCAATGTTTTGCTTTTTGCTTCAATCTATTTTCTGTTTTTTCATTTAAGACAAATTAAATGAAGATAATAATACCAAAGAATTTGTGTTTGCAATCATTTTCAGGAAAAAACTGAATATTATATGACAGAATTGCAGGGGTGTCAATACTTTTGGCCATGACTGTATATCTATATATAACTACTGTGCGTATATATATATATATATATATATATATATATATATACACTCACTGGCCACTTTATTAGGTACACCTGTCCAACTGTGTGTTAAGACTTAATTTCTAATCAGCCAATCACATGGCGGCAACTCAGTGCATTTAGGCATGTAGACATGGTCAAGACAATCTCCTGCAGTTCAAACCGAGCATCAGTATGGGGAAGAAAGGTGATTTGAGTGCCTTTGAACGTGGCATGATTGTTGGTGCCAGAAGGGCTGGTCTGAGTATTTCAGAAACTGCTGATCTACTGGGATTTTCACGCACAACCATCTCTAGGGTTTACAGAGAATGGTCCGAAAAAGAAAAAAAATCCAGTGAGCGGCAGTTCTGTGGGCGGAAATGCCTTGTTGATGCCAGAGGTCAGAGGAGAATGGGCATACTGGTTCGAGCTGATAGAAAGGCAACAGTGACTCAAATTGCCACCCGTTACAACCAAGGTAGGCAGAAGAGCATCTCTGAACGCACAGTGCGTCGAACTTTGAGGCAGATGGGCTACAGCAGCAGAAGACCACACTGGGTACCACTCCTCTCAGCTAAGAACAGGAAACTGAGGCTACAATTTGCACAAGCTCATCGAAATTGGACAGTAGAAGATTGGAAAAACGTTGCCTGGTCTGATGAGTCTCGATTTCTGCTGCGACATTCGGATGGTAGGGTCAGAATTTGGCGTAAACAACATGAAAGCATGGATCCATCCAGCCTTGTATCAACGGTTCAGGCTGGTGGTGGTGGTGTCATGGTGTGGGGAATTTTTTCTTGGCACTCTTTGGGCCCCTTGGTACCAATTGAGCATCGTTGCAACGCCACAGCCTACCTGAGTATTGTTGCTGACCATGTCCATCCCTTTATGACCACAATGTACCCAACATCTGATGGCTACTTTCAGCAGGATAATGCGCCATGTCATAAAGCTCGAATCATCTCAGATTGGTTTCTTGAACATGACAATGAGTTCACTGTACTCAAATGGCCTCCTCAGTCACCAGATCTCAATCCAATAGAGCATCTTTGGGATGTGGTGGAACGGGAGATTCGCATCAGGGATGTGCAGCCGACAAATCTGCGCCAACTGTGTGATGCCATCATGTCAATATGGTCCAAAATCTCTGAGGAATGCATCCAGCACCTTGTTGAATCTCTGCCACGAAGAATTGAGGCAGTTCTGAAGGCAAAAGGGGGTCCAACCCGTTACTAGCATGGTGTACCTAATAAAGTGGCCAGTGAGTGTATATATATATATATACACTAGCTGAAGAGCCCGGCGCTGCCCGGGCATAGTAACTAACTGTGGTTAGTTATAACAAATTATAATAATCCTCCATCCCATAGTCCCGTGCCCATATACCCATCACACATCCACGATCCCATAGGCCCGTGCCCATATACCCATCATACATATCCTCCATCCCATAGTCGAGTGCCCATATACCCATCACACATCCTCCATCCCATAGTCCCGTGCCCATATACCCGTCATACATATCCTCCATCCCATAGTCCCGTGCCCATATACCCATCACACATCCACGATCCCATAGGTCCGTGCCCATATACCCATCATACATATCCTCCATCCCATAGTCGAGTGCCCATATACCCATCCTCCATCCAATAGTCCCATGCCCATATATCCATCATACATATTCTCCATCCCATAGTCCCATGCCCATATACACATCATACATATCCTCCATCCCATAGACGAGTGCCCATATACCCATCATACATCCTCCATCCCATAGTCAAGTGCCCATATACCCATCACACATCCTCCATCCCATAGTCCCGTGCCCATATACCCGTCATACATAGCCTCCATCCCATAGTCCCATGCCTACATACTCGTCATACATATCCTCCATCCCATAGTCCCGTGCCCATATACCCGTCATACATATCCTCCATCCCACAGTCCCGTGCCCATATACCCATCATACATATCCTCCATCCCATAGTCCCGTGCCCATATACCCGTCATACATATCCTCCATACCATAGTCCCGTGCCCATATACCCATCATACATATCCTCCATCCCATAGTCGAGTGCCCATATACCCATCACACATCCTCCATCCCATAGTCCCGTGCCCATATACCCGTCATACATATCCTCCATCCCATAGTCCCGTGCCCATATACCCATCACACATCCACGATCCCATAGGCCCGTGCCCATATACCCATCATACATATCCTCCATCCCATAGTCGAGTGCCCATATACCCATCCTCCATCCAATAGTCCCATGCCTATATATCCATCATACATATTCTCCATCCCATAGTCCCATGCCCATATACGCATCATACATATCCTCCATCCCATAGACGAGTGCCCATATACCCATCATACATCCTCCATCCCATAGTCAAGTGCCCATATACCCATCACACATCCTCCATCCCATAGTCCCGTGCCCATATACCCGTCATACATAGCCTCCATCCCATAGTCCCGTGCCTATATACTCGTCATACATATCCTCCATCCCATAGTCCCATGCCCATATACTCGTCATACATATCCTCCATCCCACAGTCCCGTGCCCATATACCCATCATACATATCCTCCATCCCATAGTCCCGTGCCCATATACCCGTCATACATATCCTCCATACCATAGTCCCGTGCCCATATACCCTTCATGCATATCTCCATCCCATAGTCCCGTGCCCATATACCCGTCATACATATCCTCCATCCCATAGTCCAGTGCCCATATACCCGTCATACAAATCGCCATACCATAGTCCCGAGCCCATATACCCATCATACATATCCTCCATCCCATAGTCCAGTGCCCATATACCCATCACACATCCTCCATCTCATAGTCAACCATTATGACATCATAATGAGCGGTGGCAGGGCTTGCAACCTATGATGACATCAGCGTCGCCATGGCAACCATTGTGACATCATAATGAGGGGCAGGGCTTGATATGCACACACTGTTTCCCCAGTATGCAAATAGGGGCATTATGACATCATAATGAGGGGCGGGGCTTGACGCGTACACACTTTTTCCCCAGTATGTAGACGGGGCAAAATTGTTTGGTGAATTGGAACGCGCGGGGTTAAAATTTTGCCTCACAACATAGCTTAGGACGCTCTCGGGGTCCAGACGTGTGACTGCGCCAAATTTTGTGGCTGTAGCTGCGACGGTGCGGATGCCTATCCCGGACATACACACATACACACACACACACACACACATACATACATACACACTTTGAGCTTTATATATTAGATGTCAGTGACACATATATACTGTATATATATATATATATATATGTATATATGTATTTGTTAGAGAACTATATATAGCAAAATAGCCATTAATTAAATTGGCGGGTTCAGTAAAATAATTGCAGAACCCGACAGGATATGACACTTGGTTTACTTATAGGAAACCATGTCATATCAAAATGATTTATATATGTCAGTGTTTATTAAATTGTTTAGTGTGTGTCAAGAAAAAATTGGAACTCTAGGGGTTACATTAAAGGCTATAATCATGGAAAAAAATGTGTGGGCTCCACCAGAGAGCGAAAGCCAGTGACTGAGGGCAGATATTAATAGCCTAGAAGGAGACCATTGTTATTGGCCCCTGCCAGCTAAAAACATCTGCCCCCTGTCACCCCAGGAAAGGCAGATCTACCTTTTCCCACATATCATGCTTCAAACATAAAGATACCACATGTAAATTTTTGGTGAAGAATCAACATCAAGTGGAACACAATTGTGAAGTTGAATGAAATTTATTGGTTATTTAAAATTTTTGTGGAAATTCAAAGGGGTAAAATTTCTCCTTGTGGAGAGTGACATGTCAGCTCTCGCTTGTCAAGGTAAGGAGGCTTATTCACTGTGCAATGCTCCTTTGGGAAAATAATATGCAAATTGCCTCTTCAGAGAGAGAGAGGACTTGAACTCTATAGCGCCACCTGAAAAGTGTAGCGTGCAATATTATTCGGCCCCTTTACTTTCAGTGCAGCAAAATCACTCCAGAAGTTCATTGTGGATCTCTGAATGATCCAATGTTGTCCTAAATGACTAATGATGATAAATATAATCCACCTGTGTGTAATCAAGTCTCTGTATAAATGCATCTGCTCTGTGATAGTCTCAGGGTTCTGTTTGAAGCACAGAGAGCATCATGAAGACCAAGGAACACAACAGATAGGTCCGTGATACTGTTGTGGAGAAGTTTAAAGCCGGATTTGGATACAAAATGATGATAAAAACTTTAAACATCTCAAGGAGCTCTGTGCAAGCGATCATATTGAAATGGAAGGAGGATCATACCACTGCAAATCTACCAAGACTCGGCCATCCCTCTAAACTTTCATCTCAAACAAGGAGAAGACTGATCAGAGATGCATCCAAGAGGCCCATGATCACTCTGGATGAACTGCAGAGCTCTACAGCTGAGGTAGGACAGTCTGTCCATAGGACAATAATCTGTCGTGCACAGCACAAATCTGGCCTTTATGGAAGAGTGGCAAGAAGAAAGCCATTTCTCAAAGATATCCATAAAAAGTGTAATTTAAAGTTTGCAACAAGCCACCTAGGTGACACACCAAACATGTGTAAGAAGGTGCTCTGGTCAGATGAAACCAAAATCAAACTTTTTGGCAACAATGCCAAACGATATGTATGGTGTAAAGGCAACACAGCTGATCACCCTGAACACACCATCCCCACTGTCAAACATGGTGGTGGCAGCATCATGGTTTGGGCCTGCTTTTCTTAAGCAGGGACAGGGAAGATGGTTACAATTGATGGGAAGATGGATGGAGACAAATACAGGACCATTCTTGAAGAAAACCTGTTGGAGTCTTCAAAAGACCTGAGACTAGGACGGAGATTTGTCTTCCAACAAGACAATGATCCCAAACATAAAGCAAAATCTACAATGGAATGGTTCACAAATAAACATATTCAGGTGTTAGAATGGCCAAGTCAAAGTCCAGACCTGAATCCAATCGAGATTCTGTGGAAAGAACTGAAAACTGCTGTTCACAAACGATCTCCATCAAACCTCACTGAGCTCGAGCTGTTTGCCAAGGAAGAATGGGCAAGAATTTCAGTCTCTCAATGTACAAAACTGATAGAGACATACCCCAAGCGACTTGCAGCTGTAATCTCAGCAAAAGGTGGAGCAACAAAGTATTAAGTTAAAGGGGCCGAATAATATTGCAAGCCCCACTTTTCAGTTTTTGATTTTCCACAAAAATTTAAAATAACCAATAAATTTTGTTCAACTTCACAATTGTGTTCCACTTGTTGTTGATTCTTCACCAAAAAATTTACATTTGGTATCTTTATGTTTGAAGCATGATATGTGGTAAAAGGTTGAAAAGTTCCAGGGGGCCGAATACTTTCGCAAGGCACTGTATATAGAGGTAAAATTATGTTCTCCTCATGAGCATCTATGCCTCTTTTAATGCATCCCATTATTTTATTTGCCTTTGCAGCAACTGCCTCACACCGGCTACTAAATGTGAGTTTGTCGTCCACCCATACACCCAGGTCTTTTTCAATGACAGTTTTGCCCAGTGTTTTACAATTAAGCACATAATTATACATCTTGTTTGTTCTATCCAAGTGCATGACCTTACATTTATCCCCATTACAGCGCATTTGCCATTTATCAGCCCAAACTTCTAGTTTACATAAATCCTCCTGTAATATAAAATTGTCCTCCTCTGTATTGATTACCCTGCAGAGTTTAGTGTCATCTGCAAATATTGAAATTTTACTCTCTATGCCCCCTACAAGGTCATTAATAAATATGTTAAAAAAAAGTGGGCTCAATACTGACCCCTGTGGTACCCCACTGCTAACCGTGACCCAGTCCGAGTGTGCTCCATTAATAACCACCCTTTGTTTCCTATCCCTGGGCCAGCTCTTAACCCACCTACACATATTTTCTCCTATCCCCATTGTTCTCATTTTATGTACCAACCTTTTGTGTGGCACCGTATCAAAAGCTTTTGAAAAGTCCATGTACACCACGTCCACTGCACTCCCTTGGTCAAGTCCGGAACTTACCTCTTCATTAAAGCTTATCAGATTAGTCTGACAGGAACGGTCCCTCGTAAACCCATGTTGACATTGGGTCATGAGGTTATTCTTCTTCAGATACCTGTTTGCCTGTTCGATCTGATTTACCTGGTAAATTCAGTTCACAAATAAGATATGTCCCTTTTAATTGTCTGGAATCTCTGCAGAGTCTAAAGCATAATAAATGTAAGATGTGAAATAAAAAAAATGCATATATTCAACTTGCCGCTCAACTCTCCGGAGCCTGTGTTCCTCACTGTCACCCGTCTGATCATTAGCATATCTTCTCATAACCGCTACAAGAGCTGAATCTCATCCTCTTCACTCTAGATGGGAACATTCGACTCTAATGAGGGTTGTGCACAAGCAGGTGTAAAGTAACGACATTATGATGTTACGATACGTGCCGTTAACCTGCACGTGCATGCGCTAAATCGTTACAGCTCTCATACAAACAGGAAGTCCCAGTCAAGCATGAAGAGGCGCGGAGATTCGGCACTCTTTGTAGTGATTTAAATATGAAACAAGAACCAGATGGGTGATGGAGAATGGATCAGAAGGTGAGCAGTAAGATGAGCAGAAGTATTTTTTATATATATTTTTAACTTTTAATGACCCATCAGTATCTTGCTAAATCTGTATTTATCCACGCATCTCTGTTAACAGGTCAGCTAAGGGACATTTGGTTCACTAATTTTTAGAAAACAGTATGTTGATACAGTTCTCTATTATTTTATTAACTGTATTGTTTATATGATATACAATAGGTCAGAAAATGTAAAAGCTACATACTTTGCTCAGATTAATGGAAATAAGGACAAAATGAGCTCACCACTTTGAGAACAGTAAATTGAACAATAATATTGCAACCAGGAGCAGAATTACTTTAGCTACAGCAACAAAAAATAGATGGATAATAGAGATAAACAAAACTGTTTTCAAAACCATGGTCCAACAGTCATGTCAGTAGTCCATGGCCACCAGACAATCGCTCTGCAAACCGCCTACTTCCCGCTGGAATCTCCGGCACTTATTCTGATTTGTAAACCTCGTTCGATGAAATTGTTATGGCATGATGAACCCATATTGTTCCACGAGGTCTATTAATCAGAAAAGCCACCAGGTAGAAGGAGGTTTGCAGGACTCCCACATTCTGTGGTCTCTGACTACTTTTGTGACTGCTGAACCAGAGTCCAGCAAATTGATTCACTCATCTCTATTGGATAGTTTCATATCAGATCTTTTTTCCACATGTTAATGCTTGTAGGAATAAAAATGGGTCTGCTATCTTCTTACAAAGATGAAGGCTTTTTGTCACATTAAAGGGGTGGTCCGGTCCAAATCAATAAGTCTGCAGTCACTCTGTGTGACTTCAGACTTAAGAATCTCCCAAGCACATGTGCTGTGCACTGCAGAGATTTGCCGGTTTCTGACCCGGGACCGGAGGGTATGTATGCACAATACATAATCCCAGCCAGGGCCTGTCTACTGGGTGTGGCCTCACTGCATACACTTGTATCGAGTGAGGCTGTGCCCCATCTAGTGATGCGGCTGTCCAGTGGGCATGGCCGACTAGAAGGCGAGGCCTCACTCAATATGAGTGTATGGAAGCAAGGTCACGCCCACTGGCCAGGAGTAAGTATAATGCATACAAACCCTCCAGTCCCAGGTCAGAAACCGGTGAATTCATACAGTGTGTCTGGGATACAGTTGCTGACAGCTCAGCATCCATTATCATACAGGTGCATGCTGAATCTGTCAGTACATTGATTGACAGCTCAGTCATCCAGTCTGTTGCAGGGGTGTGCTGAGCTGTTGATGTATTTATTGGCAGTTCGGTAGTCCATTGTGAGACTATGAGGTGCTGACTGTCTCCAGGTGTTCACTGTCCCAGGTGATTGCCAGGTTACTTAACTGGCTGTTAGTCCCTGACCTCTGCCAGACATTCAGCTATTGTGTGATTTTTCTATTTGTACCGCAAGTTCTGTTTGTTGATTTTTCATTGCCTGACCTTGAACATCGTTCTGATCATCCATTTTTTTAACCCCTTCTTCTCTTATCCTCTATCCTTCTGGTATTCTGACCTTGAACTGTTACCTGTCTACGCCTCTGTCTCTTCCTTCTGTTTATGACGTATCCTCCTGGCTTATGACCTCCTGACTTCTTGACTATCCTGGCTTGTCCTTGAGATGTGACTAAGCATCACACTGGGGAGATTTATAAGTCTGCAGTCACACAGAGTGACTGCAGACTTGTCGATTTGGACTGAACAACCCTTTTAATATTTTCAGGACTTAATAAGAATTATACAAAATTACGTGGCTGCTCTGCGTTACCATTGAACCTGCTATGGCGGAGAAAACCCTGATTACCTTATTTACTTCTACTGTCGTGCAAATATTTTTATATATTTATACTATCATATATTTTAGAATATTAATGTATGTCTGCTGCAAAAAAGGTAGAAAATGACTCCACTGTACTAAAAAATAAAGGGCAACAAAGTGCCAGAATGCAAAAAATTTCCCAGGGCTTAAATATCACACAGGGGAAAAGTAAAAATCACAATTTGTCAGAAAACAATAAAAAAAGGAAAAAATGTATTCAGAATCCATGATAAAACAAACAGCATTTATTATCTAGGGAGGGTGGGTGATGCACATCATTGAAGAGCATCACCTCTCTTCCCAGGTGGCTACTTAAGGCCAATCACTATCCTCAATGCTAGAAAAAACATAATCAGGGAGGAGAACAAGGGGCAGTGATGGAGGTGATAGTAGGGCATGTGAGAGGTGCCAAGTACGGCTGAGTGTGACGAGTTTATTATTTTAGCCCATTTCTAAGCCTCTGGTCTCTATTTAAATGGATATGTGTATATCGAATCCTAGAAATTTCAGATTTGTCAGAATCCTAAATTTTTCTGGAAATTTGACATGAATTTGTTTTGTTGCAAATGGATGCATTCATCACTAATTTCTGTGTAATTGTGATACAATAGAAATCTATAATAAAAATAATAATAATAATATCTTACTCTTTGTAGAGAAATACCACAGCATGTAACTAATGCAACTATTATTTCACAAATTAGTCAGCAGTTACAAGAAATATTGAAAATTTGTATGCATTATATCAAAAATAGAATTCAGGAACTAAAAGAAGTGTGTCATTACTTTTCATTGTTGAGCTGAATGTTTTTGACTATATAAAATACTTTTATTTTAGCAACAAACTAAGACCTTAACTATGCTACCTCTCTTTAGTATTGGCCATATTAGCCAAGAAATACAATATGCCTTATACCTTGTAACATGTTGTTTCCCAGCATGGATCACCTTAGGGGAATGAGTTAAAAAGAGTCTCTTTGAATGTGTTATTGTTGTTTTAAATGGGGCCTTAGAAGCTGTGAAAAGATTCATGTTAAGTGTTTCCAACCGGAAGGCTTTGGATAATTAGCAGATAGAATTACAGTACAAGTCTGATATAATGCTGATTGTTGATAATAGAATGTATGGCTCATTTGCTCCTAGTGATCACTGAGCAATTATCCAACTGGCTCCCTATCCAGCCGGCTATTCTTGAAAAGAGCCACTGTATCCTCATTTCATTTAATGATTGATGGCAAGGAAGCTTTTTCTACAGTTCTGGACAAATTGGCAAAGAATATAAGTGACAGTACATTCAGGAACTGATCCGAAAAATCTGAAGGGAAAGATATATTAATAAAATTCAAGAATTTAGGGTATTTTCTTTTCTTTTCCAAAAGTTTTTCTTTTAATCTGAAATTGATGTAAATTAATTTTACATTTTTAAAATGAAAATTATCATTATTAGCAGTATTATAATTTTGTATATTTACCGTATATGTATTGTAAGCATAATAGTGAGAGGAAATATTAGTAATATTGATTATTATTATTATTGATGAAATGTATAACATTGTCATAAATTTAGCAATGTAGATTGTTGAGGAATCTTTCCTTTTCTAGTGAGAGTAATGCCACTTGAACCCTGTTGTTAATTTTTGGACTGCGCTAGAATGATTTATCCTTTTTTAGGTCAATATGGGTTTCAGGATCTGCAGAAAGAGAAACCAACACAAAAACAGTAGGCTTTTCAGTCTCAACAAGGCTGAAGGAGGGAGACTAAAGCCCCCGTTACACACTGCGATATCGCTAGCAATATCGCTGTAAAGTCACCGATTTTGTGACGTTATAGCGATATTGCTAGCGATATCACTGCATGTGATACTTACCTCCGACCGGCTCCCCCGCTGGTTATCGCTGATCGCGCGAGAAGCTGCTGGACCATTTCTCGTCGTCTGCTTCCTGCGGCGCTTCCTGCTGTGACGACGAGCGACGCGTGGAGCCGGGCGGGAGGACGCAGGATCGCCGCGTCTGACAGGTAAGTAGCCATCCCCATCCCCAGCGATGTCGCTGGTGAGATCTGCCTGAGTGGCAGCTCACTAGTGACCACCCAGCGATGCACTAGCGATCCTGACCGCGTCATATCGCTAGTCGGGATCGCTGGTGCATCGCTAGGTGTAACGGTACCCTAAGAGTCAATGTGCAGCTCTGCATTTGTGATACCAGGGGAATTATTATTTCCTGAATTGTTTTGTCGTCTGCTGTAACATTCAAGTGACTGAGCCTCTGGGCTGGAGAAATGTTATATTATTGTTCCACTGTGGACATTCACCCCGAGTGCTAAAAAGAAGCATGTTCTTGTATTCCATTCAAAATCTTTTGTATTAGAGATGGGTGAATCGACTAGCGGGGGAATGAGTTTGACTCAAATTTCCTGAATTTCGCAGTTTGATGATAAGTCAAGCATTTTTAGATTCGACAACGGTTGGCAAAAAAATAAATTGCCCGACCCCTTTTCCAACAGTTCTGATGCATCAGAGAGCATGCTAGCATAATTTTGAATTGCCCAGCAGACGTCCCCATAATGCCTTGCAGCCATAAAATCTTACTGATTAACTTAACTTATGCAGTGGTTGTCAGCACTTGGGCTCTCTAAAATTACTGGTTCCCTGTGAATAACAGTTTGTACAGCAGTCATTTTCCATTTCCAGAGTCACTGGGTAAATCCTGTAGAATGTAAGTTCTTATGGCCAGTGGTGTCCAGTGGTGTCCTAATTCTCTCTTGCCTGTAAAGTGTAATCTGTGGCTGTGAAAAGTCATTATGGTGTTTGGACCACATGAAAACAAAAGGGATGAAATCTACTTAATCAGAGAAGGTGTCATCTATAAAGGTGCCTGCATGTAAATTGTTAAGAAACAGCTAGGAGATCCTGCAGATATCTCCCTGCCATTGCCTGATGTTCACGAACCCACATTCCGCTACCTCCAATCATCAAGACAAATACGCAATTGGCTGATGATTGATGGAAGAGGCCGTGGCTGTTTTCACTACTAGGTTAGATATTAGGGAACTCACACTGAATGCAGAGTATACACACATCTGATTCCAAAGCATGGAAAACAAATATATATACTCCAGTTAAATCACAGCCAAGCTTCCCAATAATCCATGAAAAACTAGTTGCCACCAGAAATTGTTTAAACAGGCCAATTGTACGCTCAACAGGTAGTGTATGGAATCAGAAGTGTGGCTTGCAGAACAAGAAGAACGAAACTATTAAATTTTATACATTTAATCCCAAAAGGTAGGCAGTATTTATACAAAATACTGTATACTATGAAGTTATAAAATTGGATCAAAACAATACGGTATATACAATCACATAGCATAAAAGGGATAACAAAAGGAAAAGTGCTAAATCTGTGCCACGAAAATGGCTAAGAGTTTAATGGAGGGAAGCACTCTTTAGAACTAGAGATGGGCAGACACTTGGATGTTCAGGTTTGGCCGAACAGTTACCAAAATATCAGGTTTGGGTACCAGAACAGTACCTGGACCCGAACCCGGATCCCATTCACTTGAATGGGAGGCCCGAACATCCAGCGTTTGCCACACTGTCATGTGCATGACAGTGTGGCAAACATCACTTCTGATCAGTGGTAATATGATCACCACCAGTCAGACAGCCGCAGTTCCTACTCAGCCAAAAGACAGCATGAGCCCGTAGCTGTGATTGGGGTTGTAAAGTTTACCTCCGGTCATTGGCATCAGAAGATGGGACTACTGCTCCCATCAGCTGCCGCTTGTTGCCGCTAATAACAGTGAGAGCAGGTGGTTGCTGATGTGAGTATTCATCAGCCGGCGCCAGTGCTGCATATAATTATTTTTTTAAAAAACGGCATGGCTTCCTCTGCATTTTTGATAACAAGCCAGACAAAACTCCCAGCTGGAGGCTGCAACCCTCAGCTGTCAGCTTCAGCAAGGCTGGTTATCTAGAATAGAAGGGTCCCCTCTCCTTGCTGCCTGTCGCGGCTCCTGTGCTGGTATACTTTATCTGCCCTGTTGAGGGCAGAGCAAAGTACTGCAGTGCGCAGGGCCTCTCTGACCTATCCCAGAGCCATGACAGGCAGCAAGGGAGAGGACGTCATCACATGAATATGGGAGGCACCAGACCGGACCGCGACACCCATCAGACTGTGAGTATAATATAACTCGTTTTTCTTATCATTCAGGTTACATCGGGGGGTTATCTACAGAATTAAAGAATGCTGTAGATAAGCCCCTGATGGCTGTGGCTGCAGCTTATATGCGAAAAAATAGGTGACAGATTCCCTTTAAGTCACATGCTGTCTATTTCTTTGTGATCCTCCTTAAGATGGTTCTACTCCATCATTGGAGTCCAGCTGTGTTTAGATAAACTGATAGGACTTGATTTGAAAAGGCACAAATCTGTCTAAACTGAGCAATTGTGGGAGAAGAGCCTTGATGAGAGAGGTAAAGAAGAACCCCAAAGTCACTGTGGCTGAGCTCAACAGATGCAATAGGGAGATAGGAGAAAGTTCCTCAAAGTTAACTATGACTTCAGCCCTCCACCAGTCAGGCCTTTATGGCAGAGTGGCCCGATGGAAGCATCTCGCCAGTGCTAGACATATGAAAGCCTGCAAATAGTTTGCTAAAAAACACATGAAGGACTCACAGACTATGAGAAATATGATTCTCTGGTCTGATGAGATGAAGATAGAACCTTTAGGTGATAATTCTAAGCAGTATGTGTGGAGAAAACCAGGCACTGTTCATCACCTACCCAATACAATCCGAACAGTGAAACATGGTAGTGGCAGCATCATGCAATGGGGGTGCTTTTCAGCTGCAGGGACATGATGACTGGTTAAAACTGAATGAAACATGAATGGGGCCAAGTACAGAGATATCCTGTGCTCTGGACCTCAGACTTGGCCGAAGGTTCATCTTCCAACAAGACAATGACCCTAACCACACAGCTAAAATAACAAAGGAGTGGCTTCAGAACAACTCTGTGACCATTCTTGACTGGCCCAGCCAGAGCCTTGACCTAAACCCAATTGAGTATCTCTGGAGAGACCTGAAAATGGCTGTCCACCAACGATCACCATCCAACCTGATTGCAGATCCTCTCCATTTCAAGGAATAATGGCAGAGGATCCCCAAATCCAGGTGTGACAAACTTGTTGCATCATTCCCATGAATACTCATGGCTGTGCTACCTCAAAAGGGTGCTTCTACTCAATACTGAGCAAAGGGTCAGAATACTTATGACCATGTGATATTTCAGTTTTTCTTTTTTAATACATTTGCAAAACTTTCTACATTTCTGTTTTTTTTTCAGTCAAGAATTTTTGAATTTACCAAATGGCTGCAATGAAACAAAGTCAAAAATTTAAATGGTCTGAATACTTTCCATACCCACTGTATTTAAATAAATAATTAAAAAATCGCATGGGTCCCCCTCACACATTTTTGACATTAGCCAAGCTGAACCATACAGCTGGGGGTTGACATTCTTAGGCTCATAAGGGGCTATTGATATTGCCCTCCAGCCTAAAAATAGCAGCCCCCAGCTATTAGATGTGCCAATTCTGGTGCTTTGCCCGGATCTTCCCACTTGCCCTGTAACAGTGGAAAGTGGGGTTCATATTTGTGGGACTGATGTCACCTTTTTATTGTCAGGTGACATCAAGCCCAAGGAGTAATAATGCAGAGGTGTCTATAAGAGACCTATCCATTACTAATCCTATAGTTGCATTGTAAATAAACACACAGCCAAAATAAAGTATTTTATTTGAAATAAAACAAAATACACTTTTCCTTTTTTATTTACAAATAGCAATCACAGTTATAATCACCTAACGCTCATTCCATTGAATCCCTCATCTCCTATAATAAACCAAAAATAAAAACAACCATATCCTTCAACTGTCCATTGTTCTGTCCTTTGCCTTAATCTATGACTGAGGGATAAACAGTTTTCAACCTGGACAGTGCCAGGTTGCGATCGTCAAGGCTGAGAACCACTGAGGAATGAGCTTCCGCAGCATCAGTGACTAGCGGTGACGTCATCGAGGTTACCAATGGTCACTGAAGCTACGTTCCCAGTTGGGCTGAGCTGCGGTGACCTCAGTGAGATCACTGCTAGCACAGTGAGAAAGTCTCACAGTGCAGCATTGAGCTCAGAGAGTTCACCGCAGTTCACTGTGAGAAATTTCACACAGTAAACTGCGGTGAACTCCCTGAGCTCAGCGCTGCACCATGACACTTTAAATAAATAAATCATTTTAAAAAGTGAAGTGCATTCCCCTGTTTTTATCATAATCAGTCAGGTAAAACTCACAGCTGAGGGCTGAAACTGTCAGCTTTCATGGTTCGCAAGGCTGGTTATGAAAAATAGAGGGGCCCCACACTGTTTTTTTCATTATTTAAATAAATAATTAAAAAAAACAACATAGGGTCCCCTCACTTTTGACAACCAGCCAAGCTAAAGCAGACAGCTGTGAGCTGGTATTCTCAGGCTCATAAGGCCATGAATATTAGCCCCCCTAGCCTAAAAATAGCAGCCCGCAGCCAACCAAAAAAGGTGCATGTATTAGATGCACCAATTCTGGTGCTTTGTAAAGCTCTTCCCACTTGCAGTGGCAAGTGAGATTCATGTCTGTGGGGTTGATGTCACCTTTGTATTGTCCGGTGACATTAAGCCCACGGCTTAGTAATAGAGAAGCGTCTACAAGATGCCTCTCCATTGCTAATCCTATCATATTGTAAATAAACACACAGCTAGAATAAAGTTTTTTAATTGAAAGAATGACAAACTCCTTTAATGATTCTAAATTAAATTATATTCACGTCAACCTCCATTCCATTGAATCACCTGTCTCCTGTAATAAAACAAAAATAAAAAACATTATCCTTCACCTGTCCGTCGTTCTGTCCCACGCCGTAATCCATGTCTGAGGGATAAATAGATTTGAACTTGGCCAGTGCCAATATATGACCATCCAGGCTGAGAACCTCTGATGAATGAGTTGCTGCGAAAACAGCATCAGTGACTAGCGGTGACAATATCAAGGTTACCGCAGGTCATTGAGACTGAATTCCCAGCTGGGACAATGAACTGCTGTGACCTTAGTAGGATCACAGGTACCACAGTGAGAAAAAGTCTCACGGTGCAGAGACAAGTTCACAGCAGTTCACCGAGAGAATTTTACTGCGGTGAATTTGAACTGTGGTGAACTCAACTCTGCACCGAGAGAATTGGCCCGGCTAGGAATGCAGTCTCAGTGACCTGTGGTAACCTTGATGATGTGACCACTAGTCACTAACGCTGCGCTCCCAGCAGCTTATTCATCAGTGGTACTCAGCCTGGATGGTCACTTCTTGGCACCGTTCAGGTTGAAGACTGTTTATCCCCCAGACATGATTTACGACATGGGACAGAATGACAGACAGGTGAGGGATAGTGTTGCTTTTTTATTTTTATTTTATTACAGGAGATGAGGGATTCAATGGAATGAGCATTAGGTGAGTATAACTGTATTTGTTATTTTTAAATAAAAAAGGAAAAGAGTGTTTTTTTATTTCAAATAAAAGTCTTCATTCTAGCGGTGTTTGTATTTACAAAATAGCTATAGGATTTGTAATGAATAGGCCTCTCCATTACAAATCCATGGGCTTGATGTCACCTGAATATACAGAGGTGACATCAAACCCACAAATATTACTGTGGCGCCCCTGAGGCTCGGTCACCACAGAGGTACTGCACCTTCTAATAAGGTGTAGTGCCCCACCGCCTAGGTAAGTTGGGAGCTCCTTTCAACACTCCAACACTCGCATCCCACACAACAGGGTAGTTCTGCACAACCACATTGCGGCTCAGTGCTTAGAGAGTAGCAGAGCACCTCTGGTGGTTCCCTGCTTGGAACACTGGATGTGCTGGGAGGTGGGTGGAGTTGAGATTCATATAAAAGGTTGGGAAGGTTTAGAATTACAGGTTCAGTCTGGCAGGAGGTCAGGTGAGAGGAGAGAGGACAGTCAGTCAGGAGAGTCTGAGGATGGGTCCGAGAGGGAAGGAGATTCCTAGAAGAGGGAGAGAAGAAGGAGTGCTGCAGCTGCCTCTGTGATCTGAGCCAGCTGGCACGGGAAAGGAACAAGAAGGAGAAAGACGTAGAACTGCAACCTAAGCTTCCATAAGAAAGAGAAAGATCAGTACAGAACGAAGGAGTAAGAGAACAGTGAGGAGTTGTGGGTTGGAAGAGGAACCCTGCCTATAGGTTCTCAGTGCAAGGCCGGGGCCCGGTCCCCGAGGTTGTATGGACACTTATGGTTCTGCAGCAGACACCGGTGGAGTAGTAGGCTGTAAATGCACTACTCCCATCTAAGACTTGAGGCACAACAGCAACCGAATAGAGAGCCAGGACTCCAGAGAAGGGAGTCCCCAATAGAGGCTACAGCTGTCTGCCATACGAGTAGAGCTGTTAGGAACATCTGACAGGAGGAACTTCAGAGTACTACGATACTGGAGCTCTTCACACCTTAAGGCGCAATAGACGAGTCATTCAGGAAAGGTACATGTTGGCGGAGTGTTGGAAGGGAGAATCCTGACTTACCCAGGAGGTTGATTGAGTCTCTGCCCCGGAGGATGCAGCATTGAAGCGGGAACCAATGTGTACCACGAACTGAGAGTAAAACCTTGAAACTGCAAGCACTGGTGTCCTCCATTCCTTCTTGCGCCCACCAGCACTGCTACATCCCCTGCGCTGGACACTACACCATCAAAGTGTCCCCACATCTACACTGCCCTGGGACAACAGCATTGCCTGTGGAGGGCTATACCACCATTGCTGCATCCCACCATCTGTCCCAGAGGATCTGTCTGCAGCATCGGCTTAATACCTCCCTTGCCGAACACAGGTGGCGTCACAAACTATTCCATTCCATTATACTACATACACTGCCATTGACTTGGGCACCCAGGGCCACGGACCGGGTCACCGCTGCTGTGACACATCCCACTGACACCGGCCTGGTACCGAGTACCCCACAGCCCTGGGACGGGGCGACCCATTACACCACTTGCCAAAGCTACAGGGCAAGTGGGAAGAGCCAGACAAAGCACCAGAATTGTAGTGGGAAACCTGCAAGGTCAAGCAGGGACCCAGGATCTCTCCTTTGGTCCGTAACCTCTCCAATAAATGAGGTACTGAAGAGAATTATGGATTTTCTGAGAATTAACAATCCTTTGAACTTCAAACTCCAAACTGTCATTGACAGAAAAAACAGGGGAGGTGGAGATGAAGGTGACAAAAACGAAGAGGCAAACTCTTTTAGCAGTGATTTATGGAATACATTTGGAATGTGAAAAGACAGAGGGAGTTCTATTCTGAAAGCCACCGGGTTAATTACCTCTAAAACCTCATATGGATCAATAAACTTTGGACCCAATTTTGCTGATGGCACTTTCAATTTAATATTTTTGGAAGAAACTCTTACCTTATCACCAATCTTCAATATTGGACTCCCTGAATGTTTCACATTGGCCTTCCGTTTCGACGATGCTGAGCCATCCTGATATTCTTCTGAACCTCCTTTCAGACATCCCCATGTTTCTGTATGGCAACCTCTACTTCAGGACAATCAGAATTTGTCCTTGAGAGTTTTTTAATACGAGGATGAAAACCATAATTAGAAAAAATGTCGCGGTTCCGGTAGACTGGTTAATGGAACTGTTAAACACGAACTTCGCAAAAGGTAAAAATGAGGACCAGTCTTCCTGCTGAGCCACAACAAAATATCTTAGAATTTGCTCCAATGATTGATTTGTCCTCTCAGTCTGATGGTTGGTTACAGAATGGCAAGCAGAGGAAAATGACAGATCAATCACTAATTTTTAACAAAATGATCTCCAGAATTTGGAGACAAACTGCACTCCCCTATCGAATTTCAATGTTCAAAGAAATGCCATGCAATCTCACCACATGATTGATAAATAACCTGGAAAGCATCTTCACATTAGGTAACTCTGATAATGGAACAAAGTGAGCTTGTTTACTGAATCAGTCAACCACCCCCAAATAACGCTTTTCCAATTAGACAAAGACAAATTAGTCTATGGACTTTCTGTAATAGACAATGGAGAGAATTTCCTGGCAGACCAGATATGACAAACTTTAGCGCTTGCACAAACTTCACAAGCAGATACAAAACCTTTAATGTCGTTAAGCATGAATATAGCTTTCTGCATAGCAGTGGCCCTCGGGTGATCACTCAAAATGGAGTCATGAAACTCTTGCAATGGATGTAATCTTAGGGTGAACTTAGCCTCTCTGCTGCCTGAGGCGAACAGCAAAATGATGCCCCCCCTGCACACAAAGTAAATTTTTATATCTATCCTGTTAAACTGAGTGCAATAGTGGACACTTTGATTTAGATAAATAGAAAAAAAAGGTGCCCAAACACAAGGATGTCAGCACCCTCACACGCACATACAAAGACAACACAGAAGTATCCATAACAAGGGTCATTAATGGCAATGGTAGGAGTGGCACAGAGCCAGACTGGGACAAAAAAGCAGCCCTGCCACACAAATCCCACCAGCCCACAAACTATAACACTCATTAGCCCCAATCAGTGTATTTTTGCTATACTTTATTGTCCCCTCATCACTCTCTTAATGGAGTTATTTGAAGAGCCACATGTGAATGGCACCACAGTGTGTATGATTGACCACAGCTCTATTTACATGGTGCTCTTCAAAGCTACGTTTACTAGGATCATGAGGGTCCCAGCGGTCATATCCACAACAAACAGAAAGTCATCCCCTATCCCCACATAATGCTCCATACAGTATTATGTGCCCCATATATTACTTCATACAGTATTATGGGCCCCATATAATGCTCCATACAGTATATTGGGCCCCACATATTACTTCATACAGCATAATGGGCCCCATATATTACTTCATACAGCATAATGGACCCCATATATTACTTTATACAGCATAGTGGGCCCCATATATTACTTCATACAGCATAGTGGGCCCCATATAATTCTTCTCACCATACCCCACTGCTCTTGTCTCCTCAGTGTATTCTGATCCTTCGCACTGCTTGGCACAGGGACATCATTAACTTTATGTCTATAATTGTCCACTTGGACTGATAGTAATAGTGATTTGTTTGTACCCTGTTGTCTGGGGCTGGCCCACTTTATGGGGGTGCTCAGGGCATTTGATTATACACCAGTAAAAAGTATGAAAGGATCAATGTGACCAGTGCCACCTAGTTTCCTACCCCTCTTATTCTACCGGTACTGTGGGCACACTGACTGGTACTGAGGAAAAGAAAGAAAGAACAGTGAGACAGAAAAAAGAAAACAGAGAGAGAAAGAAAGAAGAGAGAGAGAAAGAAAGAGGGGAAAGAAAGAACAGAGAGAGAAAGAAGAAAGAAAGAAAGAAAGAAAGAACAGAGAGAAATAAAGAGGGGACAGAAAAAAGAACAGAGAGAGAAAAAAAGAAAGAGGGGAAAGAAAGAACAGAGAGGGAGAAAGAAAGAGGGGAAAGAAAGAACAGAGAGAGAAAGAAAAAGGGGAAAGAAAGAACAGATCGAGAGAAAGAAAGAGAAATAAAGAAAGAACACAGAGAGAGGGAGAAAGAACACAGAGAAAGAAAGAATAGAAAGAAAGAGGGGAAAGAAAGAGAACAGAGAAAGAAAGAAAGAACAGAGAGAAAGAAAAGAAGAACAGAGAGAGAAAGAAAGATTAGAGAGAGAAAGAAAGATTACAGATAGAAAGAGGGGATAGAAAGAGAAAGAAAGAGAGAACAGAGCAAAAAAAGAACAGAGAGACAGGGGAAAGAAAGAACAGAGAGAGAAAGAAAGAGGGGAAAGAAAGAAAGAACAGAGAGAAAGAAAAAAGAAAGAAAAAGAACAGAGAGAGAGAGAAAGAATGGACAGAAAAAAAGAACAGAGAGAGAAAAAAGAAAGAGGAGAAAGAAAGAACAGCGAGGGAGAGAGAAAGAGAGGGGAAATAAATAAAAAACAGAGAGAAAGAAAAAGGGGAAAGAAAGAAGAGAGAGAGAGAAGGAAAGATGGGAAAGAAAGATGGGAAAGAAAGAGAACAGAGAGAGAAAGAGAGGAAAGAAAGAAAGAACAAAGTGAGAAAGAAAGAATGAGGGGAAAGAAAGAACAGAGAGAGAAAGAAAGAACAGAGAGAGAAAGAAAAAGCAGAGAAAAAAGAAAGAAAGATTAGAGAGAAAGAAAGGGGAAAGAAAGAAAGAACAGAGAGAGATAAAGGAAGAGGGGAAGAAGGAAAGAACAGAGAGAGAGAAAGAAAGAAGAGAGAGATAGAGAGGAAAGAAAGAACAGAGAGAGAGAATTAAAAAAGAAAGATTAGACAGAGAAAGAAAGAACAGAGAAAGAAAGAAAGATTCTATAAAGATACTATAGCAGCCCGGCTCCCATTGTAATGCCCACCTGAGCCTCCCGATGCAGGATATATCATGATCCGCTCACATGGCCGGCATCCCTGAGTCCAAGGCGATCCTGCTGTCTGCGCTGTCGGAGGTCACGGTGATGGATCTGAAGCATTCCTTGAAGTGCCTCCATGGTTCCGTCACAATCTCCTCCCGAAATTACCTTATTTCCAGTCAGCTTCTAGCACAACACTTCCAGTGGAACGTCATGTGCGAATTTTAAAGTGCTCCTCGGGGCTCCGCCGTGTACTCCTGTGTCCGCGGGAAACGTAAGTTTCTGGCTTGGGCAGAGGGGCAGACTCTCTCTCAAAATCGGGACTGTCCCGCTGGGAGGTATGGATGCTCCCCACCATACACTTTGTACACGTATGGCTCTGCACACCTCATACACACATGGATGGTTCCGCTTTTTATGCCTCGTACACACACGGCTCCGCTCTGTACACCTCGCACACACACGGCTCCACTGAGTACACACATGGCTCCACTCCGTAAACCTTGTACACATGCGGCTCTGCTCCGTACACCTTTTACACACATGGCCACGCTGTGTACACCTTGTACACACATGGCTCCACTCCGTACACACACGGCTCTGCTCCGCTCCATACACACACGGCTCTGCTCCGCACACACACGGCTCTGCTCCATACACTTCATACACACAGGGCTCCATTTTGTACACCCCATACACACACATCTCCACTTCGTACAACCCTTACACACGTGTCTCCCTTCCGTCCACCCTGTACAAATGCGACTCCGCTCCGTACACACGCGGCTCCGCATCGTACACCCCATACACATGCGGCTCCGCTCTGTACAAATGCGGCTCCGCTCCGTACACACGCTGATTCGCTCCGTACACCTCATACACACGTCGCTCCACTCTGTACACCTCGCACACACGGCTCCACTCAGTACACACGTGGCTCCACTCCGTAAACCTCGTACACATGCCGCTCTGCTCTGTACACCTTTTACACACATGGCCATGCTCTGTACTCCTTGTACACACACAGCTCTGCTCCATAAAACTTGTACACATGCGTCTTTGCTCCATACACCTCGCACACATGCGGCTCCACTCTGTACACCCCGTACGCATGCTTCTCCGCTCTGTACACATGCGGCAATGCTCTGTACACCTCGCACACACACGGCTCCACTCAGTACACACATGGCTCCACTCCGTAAACCTCGTACACATGTGGATCTGCTCCGTACACCTTTTACACACGTGGCCACGCTCTGTACACCTTGTACACACATGGCTCCACTCAGTAAACCTTGTACACATGCGGCTTTGCTCCGTACACCTTGCACACATGCGACTCCACTCCGTATACACATGGCTCTGCTTCCCTCCATACACACATGGCTCACACTTCGTACACACAGTGCTCCATTTTGTACGCCTCATACACACACAGCTCCACTCCGTACAACACGTACACGTGCGGCTCCACTCCGTACACCTTGTATACGTACAGCTTCGCTCCGTACACCTCGCACACATGCGGCTCCGCTCCTTACACCTCGTACACCCACGGCTCCGCTCCGTACACCTCGTACAACCACGGCTCCGCTCCGTACTCTTCGTACACATGCAGCTCCGCTCCGTACACACGCGGCTCCGCTCCATACACCCCGTACACGCACGGCTCTGCTCCGTACACCTCGTACACATGCGGCTCCGCTCCATACGCCTCGTACACACTCCGCTCCTTACACACGCGGCTCTGCTCCGTACACACGCGGCTCCACTCCATGCACCTGGTACACACTCGGCTCTGCTACATCCACCCTGTAAACTCCTCCTGACCTCACACAGAAACATCCCTTATCCAGCACGGCAGAGTACTGCATACACTGAGAGGCCCCGGATCATGTGACCTCGACTCCTCCCCTTCTGTGACCTCATCACAGGTCCTGTGGCAGAGAAAACAGCACAGCAGAGCAGGGAGATGATCGCTTCTCCTTGCTCTGCCACAGGCAGCAGCATAGCCCAGGTGGCCCCCCTCAGAGCACGGGGCCCAGGGCGACTGCCCCCTCTGCCCCCCCCAGTAGCTACGCCACTGCTTCACACTATCACACACAAACACAATGAGTGACTCACTGTCACCGCAAGCAGCATTGCAGGAGCAAGCATTGGCACCACATTATCTGATTGCAGGGGACTGCGCCGCTCTGCCGCCCCCTGTCTTCAGAGACTGAGTGCCGCCTGAGTTGAATTCTCAGACTGACTCATGGATGATGCGGCCCTGGATACACCGGCACAAATAATATAGATGCAGAATTAACGAAAAGAGCCAATGACTGGACTTTGTGATTCTCAGTCTCCAATTCCAAGGATACCATAGATATTACTATACCCTGAGGAAGAACCATCTGGGTCAGAATCGTCACCTGGTCACAGAGTGCACAAACTGAATCCATTGGTGAGGAAAAAAAAGTATATACATCACCATAACCAAAATCATTACATGAATACATTACTGGAACCATCAGTAGTACATTAATACAGCACCAGAACAACCATCACTTCAAGAATATGTCACCAGAACCACCATCAGTACATGAATACTGCATAAGAACCAATAACAGTTTTGTCACAAGATGTATTTGTACCATGAAGGACTCACCATCAGACACACAGTGGGGAAAATAAATATTTGATACACTGTTGATTTTGCCAGACAGAATCTAAAGAAAAAATCCAGAAAATCACATTGAATAACTTTAATATAATTAATTTTCATTTTACTGCATGAAATAAGTATTTAATAAATGAAATAAACTCAATATTTGGTACAGAAACCATTATTTGCAATTACAGAGGTCAGACATTTCTTTAGGTCCTGACCAAGTTTGCGCACACTGCAGCAGGGATTTTGGCACACTCCTCCATACAAATCTTCCCAAGATGTTTCAGGTTTCAGAGCTGTTGCTGGGCCACACTGAGTTTATGCTTCATCCAAAGATTTTCTGTTTGGCTCAGGTCTGGAGACTGGCTAGGCCACTCCAGGACTTGGAAATGCTTTTTATGGAGCAACTCCTTAGTTGCCCTGGCTGTGTGTTTTGGGGCATTGTCATGCTGGAGGACCCAACCACATACCATTTTCAATGGTCTTGTTGAGGGAAGAACTTTGTATGCCAAAATCTTGCAATACATGACTCCATCCATCAATACAATACAGTCATCATGTCCCCTTTGCTGAGAAGCACCCCCATAGTATGATATTTCCCCCACCATGCTTCACAGTAGGGATGGTGTTTTTGGGTTGCACTCATCCTTCTTCTTCTTCCAAACACAGCGAGTGGAGTTGATATCAAAAAGTCCTGTTTTGGTCTCATCTGACAACATGACCTTCTCCCATGCCTTCCCTGGATAATCCAGATGGTCATGGGTGAACTACAAATGGGCCTGAACATGTCCTGGCATGAGTAGGGGGACATTGTGTGTCCTGCAGGATTTTAATCCATGACGGCATAGTGTGTTACTATCAAAAATGTTTGAGTCTGTGGTCCCAGATCTCTTCAGGTCATTGACCTGGCCCCTTGTGTAGTTTTGGGCTGATTCTTGACCTTTCTCAGATTTATCCTTATACCACAAGGCGGGATCTTGCATGGAGCCCCAAATTGAGGAAGAATGACAGTCATCTTGTTTCTGCCATTTTCTTATAATTGTGCCAACAGTTGTTGCTTTCTCACCAAACTGCTTGCCTATTGTCCTGTAGCCCATCCCAGCCATGTGCAGGTCTACAATGTTGTCCCAGGTGTCCTTAAACAGCTCTTTTATCTTGGACATGGTGGAGAGGTTGGGTTCGGATCTTGTATCTAACTGTGAAATTGCAACCCCTTTTAACCCACTTCTTAAAAGTACACCACTTTTTTAACTTTTGCTAATATTTTCTGATGAAAAAAGTAACAATTCTAGTGGAAGTGGTCATCAGAGCTTGTTACCTACCCCATCTTCAGGGATGTGGGGGATATATTAAGGGTCAATGTACAATGTAGATAGAAAGCTGCTAATCCAAGGGTTGGGGCAGGGTCAGCTTGACATCAGCAGAAGAGAAAGCCCTAATTGTATCTCTAATGCTGCACTCAGTAAAGTAAGTGATACATTGCTAGAATCAGCATATATATTGAGGCAAAAAAGAAAATGGACATTTTTGGCTGACTGCTGTGTGGTCAATCAGAATTGTCCATCTCCTTTTACTCTTCAATATATATGCAGATAAAGAATTCCTTCTATCTGTGGGCATGACTGAAGCAGCTGTATGCTCTAAGGGCATACAATGGGGTTGTGACATGCACAACCTTGTCAGGTGAACACTCACTCTCCTCCTCTTAACTTCCTCTATCCTACACTTTATCACTCTATGTGCACTTGTCTCTTATTTTTCTCTTTTAAATAACTGGAGTTGAGGTAGCAGAAACCTGCTGACAATTTCCCTTCAGCCCCTTAACACTCAATGACATGTTGTGTCCTTCATTGAATCCCTCCCCCTGAAAAGGTGAGGGCTAACCTGATCTGATCAGCCCTCATGTGTCCCTAACTGTTGCGGGTGCAATCACAATCCTCCTGCGGCTGTTCACATGTTAAATGTCGCTGTCAATGTCTGACAGTGGCATTTAGCATGCACATGCCAGAACCACATTGAAAACCACGCCTGTGTCACATTACCGTGTTTCGCCGATGGATTGGCATGACAATCCGGGGTCTGCAGCAGACTCCTGTGGTTGTCATAGACGGACTGCTGTGAATGCCGCTCTGTGGTTGGCGCTCATTGCAAGTGAGCATTTCTGCTACATAGATGAGGGCTGAAGCCTTGCTCTGTGTAGTACAGGCGATCGGATGATCGCAGATTCTAGTCTTCCATGGAGACTATTGAAACAAGTTAAAAGTGGAAAAAATATTTGTCAAAATAGTAAAAAAATTAAAAAATATAAAAGTTTAAATCAAACCCCCACTCACCCCATTTAAAATAAAACAATAAAACACAAAAAATAAAATACACATATTTGGTATCGCCAAGCTCAGAATCCCTCTATCTATCAATATATGAAAAGAATGAATCCGATCAGTAAACAAAGTAATGCAAAAAAAATTAAAGTGCCAGAATTAATTTTTTTGGTCGCCGCAACATTACATTAAAATACAATAATGAGTGATGAAAACATTGTATCCACCCCTAAATTGTGTCAATAAAAAGAACAGCTTAGCATGCAAAGAAAAGCCCTCAACTAACCCTATATCCCAAAAAATGGAAACGCTATGAGTCTTGGAAAATGGCAACTTTCTTTTTCTTCAAATTTTGGATTTTTTTTCACCACAAAAAGTATCTGTACTTTTTTGGTGTCTGAGAACTCTTAATGACCTGGAGGATCAGAATGACAGGTCAGTTTTAGCATTTAGTAAACATGGTTAAAAAAAAAAATAATTGTAGAATTGCACTTTTTAAGCAATTTCACCGTACTTTGAATTTTTTTTTCCCGTTTTGCAGTACACTCTTTGGTAAAAATCAATCGTGGTTCAAAAGTACAACTTGTCCCGCAAAAAATAAGCCCTCACATGGCCATAGTGGCGGAAAAATAAAAAAAGTTATGGCTCTGGGAAGAAGGGGAGCAAAAAACGGAGAAACAAAAATGGAATTACCACTGGGTCTTAAAGGGTTAATAAATATAATGGGTGGATTATATATACACAAACATATTGCAGCAACAAGAAAATTTATTGATTCATAAACTCTAAAAGATTGATAGATGTGTTAATAATGTGCAAATGATGAAAAAGTGAAAAAACAAATTTCAGAACTTCTCAATATTACACTATGGAGTATAAGTGCCATGTGCAGAAATATGTGCACTTGCACTTCTTGGAGTACTATTATTGAGGTCATTAATGGTCGCCTTAGGAATGTTCTGCCACACTAAATGCACTTAAGCAAATCATCACAATCTGCTGATCAAGGAGAAATCAGCGCAAATAAGGTCTTATCGGATATATACAATGAGGCCAGCGTCACACTAGAGAGAAATACGGACGAGTGAGAGGCGTTAAAACAGAGCATTACACTTGGACCAATGCTTCTCTATGGGGCAGCTCCCATCAGCCGTATATTTCTCAGCCGTATTTAACGGGCTGAGAAAATTGCAGCATTCTGCGATTGTCAACGTATTCCTCCAAAAATACGCCCATGCAAGTCAATGGGGGTGAGAAAAATACGGATTACACATGGACCAGACGTGTGACTTGTGAGAAATACGCACCGGTGTCCTTTAACAAAAGCCGGCAATTCATTTGGCAATGCAGTAATATCACACTGACATGTTTACTAAAGAGATAAAAGAATAGATATAGACACATAGAATGCATATATATATATATAAATATATATATACATATATATATATATATATATATACATGCCATTGAGACACATATAAATTGTGTTCCAATTTATTATGCAAAAAGAGTTTAGGAGTGATAAGGTTAGAATTTTTTTGTTTGTCATTTAAACTCATTGATGGTGATGTGTGTCAGGGCTCTTTATATCACTGAGAGCAATTGCAGATACCTGTGAAAATTAGTTTGGCAGGTGTGTCCAAATAAAGGCAAGACTACTTAAGAAGGCTGTTCCACATTATTAAGCAGCCTACATTTTTTGCCAAAATGGGAAAGAAAAAGGATGTGTCGGCTGCCGAGAAGCAACAAATTGTGGAGCATTTAGGTCAAGGCATGACTACAATCAACATTGCCAAGACACTTCATTGTGATCATCGCACAATCAAGAAGTATGTAGCTGATTCTCAGCACACACGTGTGCGTGCTGATAAGGAGAAATTGAGGACTCTTTCCAACAGGCAATTGCATCAAGTTAAAAGAGCAGCTGCAAAAATGCCTTGTCATAGCAGCAGACAAGTTTTTGAAGCTGCTGGTGCCTCCAATGTCCCCCGAACAACAAGATGCAGGGTCCTTCAGAGGTTTGCAGCTGTGCCTAAGCCATCCTGTTGACCACCTCTATCCACTGCACACAAGCAGAAACGGCTCCAGTGGGCCAAACGATACATGAAGACTGACTTCCAAACTGTTTTGTTCACCGATGAGTGCCGTGCAACGCTCGATGGTCCAGATGGATGGAGTGGAGGATGGCTGGTTGAGGAACACCCCATAAAAACACGGCTAAGGCGCCAACAAGGAGGAGGTGGAGTAATGTTTTGGGCTGGAATCATGGGGAGAGAGATTGTCGGCCCCTTTATGATCCCTGAAGGGGTAAAGATGAACTCCATAATCTATGCGGAGTTTCTAAAACAGCACTTCCTGCCATGGGTCAAGAGGAAGAACCGTGCTTTTCGCAGCAAGATCATTTTCATGCATGATAATGCACCGTCTCATGCTGCAAATAACACATCTGCATCTCTGGCTGCTATGGGCATAAAAGAGGACAAACTTATGGAGTGGCCACCATCTTCCCCTGACCTCAACCCCATTGAGAACCTCTGGAGCATCATCAAAAGGAGTGTCTATGATGGCGGGAGGCAGTTCACATCTAAGCAACAGCTCTGGGAGGGTATTCAGTCCACATGCTAAACAATTGAAGCACAAACCATCCAAAAACTGACAAATTCAATGGATAAGAGAGTGCAGAAGCTTCTTTCCAACAACGGGTCCTATGTGCAAATGTGACATCACCTAGAATAAAGTTTTGACTTGAAAACTGTTTGATTTCATTTTGTAATAAGCTGATAATGCTTATAATTTCACAATCTACCATTTTTTTGTTCAAAATAAAAATAAAAAGGTTGAAAACTCTGCTGTGCATAATAATTTGGAACATGCATTTTGAGTGTTTCTTATTTTTAAAAATATACTGTTTTCATAGGCAGTTTGTTCAAAAACATTGCAATTATACTAGAATATTAGATGACTGGAAAATAACAATGACTGCAATTCATATAGGTAATTTAGAGAAAATATGAGGAAATATTTTTTGCATAATAATTTGGAACACAGTGTATATATACAGTTGTGGCCTAAAGTATTGACACCCCTGCAATTCTGTCAGATAATACTCAGTTTCTTCCTGAAAATGATTGCAAACACAAATTCTTTGTTATTATTATCGTCATTTAATTTGCCTTAAATGAAAAAATACAAAAAGAATTGTCCTAAAGCCAAATTGGATATAATTCCACACCAAACATAAAAAAGAGGGTGGACAAAAGTATTGGCACTGTTCGAAAAATCATGTGGTGCTTCTCTAATTTGTGTAATTAACAGCACCTGTAAGTTACCTGTGGCACCTAACAGGTGTTGGCAATAACTAAATCACACTTGCAGCCAGTTGACATGGATTAAAGTTGACTCAACCTCTGTCCTGTGTCCTTGTGTGTACCACATTGAGCATGGAGAAAGGAAAGAAGACCAAAGAACTGTCTGAGTACTTGAGAAACCAAATTGTGAGGAAGCATGAACAATCTCAAGGCTACAAGTCCATCTCCAAAGACCTGAATGTTCCTGTGTCCACCGTGCGCAGTGTCATCAAGAAGTTTAAAGCCCATGGCACTGTGGCTAACCTCCCTAGATGTGGACGTAAAAGAAAAATTGACAAGAGATTTCAACGCAAGATTGTGTGGATGTTGGATAAAGAACCTCGACTAACATCCAAACAAGTTCACGCTGCCCTGCAGTCCTAGGGTACAACAGTGTCAACCCGTACTATTCGTCGGCGTCTGAATGAAAAGGAACTGTATGGTAAGAGACCCAGGGAGACCACACTTCTTACCCCGAGACATAAAAAAGCCAGGCTGGAGTTTGCTAAAACACCTTAAAAAGCCTAAAACGTTTTGGAAGAATTTTCTCTGGTCAAATGAGACAAAAGTAGAGCTTATTGGGCAAAGGCATCAACACAGAGTTTACAGGAGAAAAAAAGTGGCATTCAAAGAAAAAAACATGGCCCCTACAGTCAAACATGGCGGAGGTTCCCTGATGTTTTGGGGTTGCTTTGCTGCCTCTGGCACTGGACTGCTTGACCGTGTGCATGGCATTATGAAGTCTGAAGACTACCAACAAATTTTGCAGCATGATGTAGGGCCCAGTGTGAGAAAGCTGGATCTCCCTCAGAGGTCATGGGTCTTCCAGCAGGACAATGACCCAAAACACACTTCAAAAAGCACTAGAAAATGGTTTGAGAGAAAGCACTGGAGACTTCTAAGGTGGCCAGCAATGAGCCCAGACCTGAATCCCATAGAACACCTGTGGAGAGATCTAAAAATGGCAGTTTGGAGAAAGCACCCTTCAAATATCAGAGACCTGGAACAGTTTGCCAAAGAAGAATGGTCTAAAATTCCAGCAGAGCAGTGTAAGAAACTCATTGATGGTTACCGGAAGCAGTTGGTCGCAGTTACTTTGGCTAAAGGTTGTGCAACCAAGTATTAGGCTGAGGGTGCCAATACTTTTGTCTTGCCCATTTTTGGAGTTTTGTGTGAAATAATCAATGTTTTGCTTTTTGCTTCATTCTCTTTTGTGTTTTTTCATTTAAGACAAATTAAATGAAGATAATAATACCAAAGAATTTGTGATTGCAATCATTTTCAGGAAGAAACTGAGTATTATCTGACAGAATTGCAGGGGTGTCAATACTTTTGGCCACAACTGTATATTTATATTTTATAGAGTTCTACATAGCAGAATAGCCACTAATTCAATTGACAACTTCTGTAAAATCATTCTAAAACTTGACATGAAATGATACATGGTTTACCTTTAGTAAACAATTTCATTTCCTTTATTTGTTTATATGTCTTTGACTAATAATTAGATAAGGGTATGTGTGTAAAATTTGGGACATCTAGGTGTTAAATTGAGGGGGTTAATTCATTAAAAATATGCGTGGGCTCCCGCGGTAAATTCTAAACCAGAGAGTGAAAGCCAGTGTGTGAGGGCAGATATTAATAGCCTTGAAAGGGACCATTGTTTTTGTTCCTCTGGCTACAAAAATCTGCCCCCCGACACCCCAGAAAAGGAGCGCCATTTCTGGCACTTAGCCTTTCTATTCCCATTGCCCTGTAGAGGTGGCTAATGGGTTAATAATAATGGGTTAATGTCATCTTACTATTGGAAGGTGACATTAAGCTGGATTAATAATGGAGTGGTGTCAATAAGACACCTATCCATTAGTAACCCTAGATTAGTAAAGGGTTAAAAAAACACACACAGACATTAATTAAAAATTCTTTTAATGAAATTAAGAC